>NW_017805540.1:2219300-2225980 GCF_001891065.2 Hippocampus comes
CACACACACACACACACACACCCACACACACACACACACACACACACACACAGGCCCGAGTTGTTCCCAAACAGTATCCTGCCACCCCGTAATAGAGAGTGCAAAGTTCCCAATACAAACTTACCAAAATGAGCATGTGTGCTCGCACCGGTGCTGTTTTGAGAGACAGGTGTGATATTTCACTGAGAAGTTTCTAAGAAAAGGTACCACTCAGGAGGGGTTATTAAAGAAGAAATGGCACCTACGGGATGTGTTTGGTTGCCGGTGAAACACACGTCACACTTTGCGCTTCGGCGTTTCCATGCATGTGAACTTGGGGCATGTGACAGCATTCCACAAACCCGTGCCTGCAGGGTTATCGCTGACCGGATCGCTCAGCTCTTACATTGATCCCCTGGCCAAGCTGCAAACTTCCCAGCGAGACGCTCGAGGCCAAAGATCAGTGCGGCATTGACTGCACTCTTCAATTGATTGTTCCGCATGTGGCTGCATCAGAGCTTTTTAAAAAGCTACAATGAAATGCAGTGTCCAAGGACGTCAGAAGAAAACACGAGTCTAGAGGGTCCAGAAATCTACATACAGTTGGCGGAAATATTCCTCATACAACGCCGATACTTTTTTAATATCACGTATTATGTAAAAAATGGAACGCTTTCGGCTGAAATTTCCAGATGAACCCAACATCCACTTTCCCCTTTAAATGGAAACCCAATTTGCATTTAATGCATATTATCATTATGATTTTGAAAATCCAAAAGCCAATCAGAGATCAATGTAAAACTACTTACTGGGTTAACGTCAGGGAACTATTTATTTATTTAAATTTTCACCTTAACTTTAAAAAGGGATGCTGCTGATAGTGGGAACTGTTTGAAATCAAAAGAAAAATAATGGAATGTTTCCTTATATTGACATTGGGGGGCGGGGGGATTTGCTCTGTAAAGCTTGAGGGAGCCATTTTTCATTGAACATCCTGGTGAGAGATGCTGATGACCATGGCAGAGCCCAAAATTTTGTTGACATTTTAAAACTAAGCTGTTTGACCTCTACACGTCTAAAATTAAATGAAAAATTTTTTGAAATTTGAATATTTGAAAAGTTATTTGAACACGCATTTTTTATGGCTTTTCAACAAACTTATGAGTGTGAGTTTGTATTCATTGTTATTATTAATCTATATGACCACTAATAAATGGTTTCAGCCCTGAAAAAAAAAATCATGTCTACCACCATTCAAAACATTTTGAGGCCACAAATATTTTTAAAAAACCCAAATAAATAAATAAAATAAAATTTAAAAAAAGAAAAGACAAAAAAAAAAAAAAACAGAAAAATCAGGCCTTCAGAGTGCGTTTTTTTTTTCTAGAATTCTTATGCTGCGGAGCAAAACTTGTTACTTTTGGCACCATTATTCGTAATCTGGAAATGTCTGGTCCATGGTAAAACGAGCACTCTCCAAAGTTGGATGTCAAACAGAAACAATATTGCAACCTGTTGCTGGTGCAACCATCCTGTCAATGTCTGCCGACGAACCAAATCAGCGTCAAAATAAGTTGTAAAGAAGTATGAAACGTCGACAGCACACTTTGTTGCTAAAGTGGGTTCAAGGGTTCGACCCCTCACCCGTCTGCCCACCTGAGCTGTAATAAAATGAAGCAAGTCCTCGTGTGGCAATAATATAGTGTTCAGCGTTTCCTTCTACCTGAGGAGTGGCCCATTGCCATGGCAACCAGACAGGAAACTGATCTCATGGTCTCACTTGGGCCTTTTTGCAGGAAAGCGCCGCTGCAATGCACCTCACTGCTGATTTCTGTTCAATATTTCATTGTATTTATTTATTAATTTTGTTTACCTGCGAGGATGTTGTCCGGGTCCTGCTGCATGTTGACGCAGTTCTTCTTCGCGATGTGTCCCATGATCCACTTGGAGCGGCAATACTGCTGCGTGGCCAGCAGCCAACGCAGTGACTCAGGGAAGATCCTGACAAGCAGACGAGAGTGAAATCCTCGCTCATCAGTCGCGACAAACGAGTCTGAAACCTCATTTTCAAGCGGGATGAGGTTACTCGCTGAGAGGATGGACTATTCAACCTCATTTTTCATATCTGCAGCGGCAGATTTAGCTCAAAATGAAAAGCGGGAGGAAATCTGTCCTCGTGCACTCGGTTGGAAAACATTCTGCGTGCATTCTTCTGTCCTATCTACACCATTTGTTTTCTGCTTTGAGCTGCCATGTTCTGCTTTAGCTCACATATGATGACAGTAATGTGCAGCAGAGGCAGAAGTAGCTTATTGTTTGATGTAGAATATTAGATCTAAGTCTACATTTTAAGCTTCATTTTTATGTATGCCTTTGTAAATGATTTACTCGTCTTACAGAGAACCTGTATGATGTGAATTACCGTATTTTCCCGACTATAAGTCGCAATTTTTTTTCATAGTTTGGCCGTGGGTGCGACTTATACTCTGGAGCGACTTATGTGTTAAATTATTAACACATTATTTTATCATTTCACGTTATTTTCACATTAAACCACAAGAGAGGGCGTTAGGCAAGTGTTGATAAATCGACGATAAATCTGACGTAAGCGACGTAGAAGAGGAAGCTGGCGGAGTTGCTTAAAAGTGACACGGAGGATGAAGATTTTTTTGGATTTAGTGATTAGGAGTGACACTGATGGTTTGGTAAACTTGTTAGAATGTTCTTTATGCTATAGTTATCTGGATAACTCTGAATATGTGACGTGAACATACCAGGCACGTTCTCAGTTCGATGTTTATGCGTTATGTAACGTTAGCATATCGTACACTTATTCAGGGTGTTGTTCTCTTTATCATTTTTATTTTAAATTGCCTTTCACGATGACATGTCTGTTCTTGGTGTTGGATTTTATCAAATAAATGTCCCCAAAAACGCGACTTATCCTCCAGTGCGACTTTGACTCCAGTGTTTTTTTTCTTCTTTATTATGCATTTTATGGCTGGTGCGACCTATTCTCGGGAGCGATTTATAATTTATCGTAATTATAATACAAAAAATAGAAACATATTCCAAATAACATCTCTGCATGGAGGCATCGACGTTGGGAAGAAACCTTGAATTCATTGTCAGTGAGGTGCTTCTGTTTTGGTTAGAAACACAGCTCAAATAGCCCCGGTGTGCACATAATAGTGCTTTGAAACTGAAATAATTACAATTGGTCCCTATTTTTTTAGTGATGGAAATAAGGAGCCGTCTATTGGAGTGAGGTGTTTATTTGCCCTAAGTGGCTGGCACAGCAACGGTCGAACAATATTTGCCTGACGCCCGCAGTACATCATCCCTCCGCTAAAGAGGAAAGCCCAAGCCAGCAGTCAGCTGAGCCCACTCGTGTGCATTAAGATCTCCAATATTGATATTTGATCAGATTAGCCCTTTCAAGAGCTACTGAGCGTAACCACCTTTAGTTGCACAGATAGGCCTTGGAGGAACGCCAAACGTCAGCATACGCACTACCATAAAATCTAATTCCCTCCAAGTTTGTCGACCTCAGCAGTGTACATATAGTACAAGACGGAGTGCGCTGATGGATGGCGGTTCCAGTCTCGGGCAAGGTCACTAGAAAGTGAACAAATTCGTGTAACGTTGAATTACCCACAAGAACATGTCTCCTTTTTACTTTTAAGTATTTGCAGTCTGGACTGCGAGGGACCGAACACAACATTAAAGACCAAAACGAAGCAGCACTGCACATGATTGCCAATGTGTCCGTGCCGCCACATGTAGGGGTCCAACCAACAATCGACAAGTATTATTCTCCGGTTTGGGGGAAAATAGAATCCATGCTGCTTTGTGAGGGCTCATATGAGCGTCTCTGTTTGCAGTGAATTTTTTTGGCTTTAGTGGTTCGAAGTGCAGCCACCCATGGCTCTGTCGCAGGTCATCATGACATTAAAATACATACTTCCCATTGGCTTTGCAGTATATGGAATGAGGAACCAAACTCTCAAATAGGTGAATTTCCACAAGAAAAGAACTAAGGTGTGTACAGGTTTGACCCATGAGGTAACCTATGTCAGGTTAGAGATTTGTTATTAAGATGCCTTTGAACCAATTTAAATGGTGAAATGAACACATAACATTAATTCACATGACATTGTTTCCCTCAGGTCGTATAATGGCCCACCCGTGCCCCAACACGAAAAGGAAAAAATATATATATAAATGAACTGAAAAATTTGCAGTGAGGACCTGGGTCACAACTTACCAGATGTAGGACAGCATAAGCAGCAGGGGGCAGATGATGACGGCCTGGAGCACCTGCCAATCACGGCACAGGTAAGCCACACCTGGCATCAGCAACTGGCCGCCCAGCATGACGAAACTGGCCACCATGGTCATGGAGAAGCGCCAACCTGGCAGGCACAGCTCGATCCCTGGTGGGAGGGGGGGACAAAACAAAACAAGGAAACACTGAATATGTGAGTGAGTACAACAGTGAATGGTAACCATGGGCTCAGGTTGATGAGTCATGCTCCAAAACAAGAAACACACCTTGATCATCGCAAGCTCACAGGTACTGACATGAATTTTCAAGATGATGTCATTCTTAGTAAAACACCTCGAAATCAAAGGGATGATACATTGATTGCCCCGCCTTTTTATGTCTTCTACTGTGTTTTTACCATGACTCCCAGGTAACATTTGCATTCCAACAAAACGAGCACCGACCCTAGTTTTAAAAACAAAACACCCGCGCCAAACAGCCCTGAAAGCCAACAATAGGATGAGAATAGTTTAATTATCTCCAATAAATCAGCAGCTGCTGTTATTGTGAGACTGAACATAGCAGCACAGTGCACTGTTGTGAGGGGGTGAAGGAAAAAAAAAGTGTCCTTGTGCTCATTTGTCCACTATTAGAATGGCACCAATTCATTCCGGCATTTGCATTCACACCACACAGGCTGCGAGTCACCACAGACAGCGAAGTCCTTTAGTGGCCGCAGTGGGATGGCTTCAAAACACAGCCCAGAGGGCGAACGGTACAGTATCAGCGGTGTTCATCCATCCATCTTTTTGAACGTCACTTTCACCGCTCGCCCAGAATGTGAACTCTCTCCAAAATGGGCTTTGTAAGATGACAGAGGTCAGCGTAAGAAGGTGGGTGTCGGGGCTAGCGGTCCCGCTCCATTCCAGCATAAAAGGACTGGAATTTCAATTAGGATGTCCCCCGCCTTCGACGGGCACGAATTATGCTCTCTGTTGGCGGACAGCGTCACAGCTAGAATGACGGGGCCAATGAGAGGCGAGCGGGCCGATGGGTCCGGGACCCGCTGAGTCTGACCCGACTCAAGACGGTTCACTGCTCGCGGCCTGCATGGGATTAGAATTCCTCATCTTGGTGGAGTGCATCGTGTGCAACAAACGGGCCAGACAGCGCACACAGATGCAAGAATATACACGTGTCACTTTGGTATGAAACCGTACGATGATGACCGAATGTTCAAAAGACAAATTCAAAAACAGTGAAAACAAAAGCAGCCTTGAGCGCCTTACACCTCACGTTGACCCTAATCTTTGGATCGCTGAGTCAGCATTCGCACAATGTTGAGCTTGAGCTAGTGCCCAACTGACATAAATCCCTTGCTAACCAATATTACCATATCTCACGCCACAAACTCGAAAGACTTGCCTGCAAGTTCTCCAGAATGACAAACCAATCAGCGCACTCTGCCTTGTTACGTTACATGAAAGGAAATGATGAAAACGTCTTGATCTTGGGCTTCATCTAATTGGTTCTATTTTGGGCGGAAAGGAAAGGAAACGTTTCATTCAAGAAAATGGTTTTACAAACTTTTACATCTTGCATCTGAGTGGTGATGGTGCAAAACGCAAAGGCAATAACACAGTCAGTATACTGTATTTATATGTACATTTATATTTACTTTTAGTCTCCCTTTAAATAATTAATCAAATAAAATGGACAGTGATTAGAAAGAGTAACAAACTACCTCAGTTCAAAGACATCACACATGGGCAGAACCCAGCTGCTAACCAAAACAGCAGCACCAAGCAAGGCATGTCAAGTCCTTCGGTTTAAATGAAGTGTCGCAAATACGCCCGCACGTGCATGTTGTTAATGAGTGCAAAGCATTAAACGTAATTTTGTGTTCTGCGGACACTATTATCAATTAGACTTGACGTGGTCACACCATCGTGTCTTGATTCTGAGGAGCTACGTCGTTTGTTTGTTCCCACATATTTGTCTCGGTTTATTTTAATGTCGGGTTTTTGCCCCCCCCCCCCACCCCCGAGGAAGGGAGAAAAAAAAAAGCTCTTCCCCTAAAAGACAAACCACAAGTCTGCAATTCAGTTCATTCACTAAAATAAATGTTATGTTCTTTTTGCAATCACATGACAATTACATTGTCACCGATACTGCATTTGGATGCTTTATGATCGCAAAAGGAAACAATTCTGAATCTGAACAATTTGGAAACTGCCTTAAGGAACATCCATGTCCTCAACTTTCCAAATTCTGCTGTCCTGTACTTTTCCGTCCAACAATGATGTAATCAACTCTACTTCAGAGCCAATTAGCAACGACAATAATCCCAAAAGAAGCTTTGACTGCTTTGCTGACTGGCCAAAGCAGAAAACGAATCGGATACAAGCCACCGCAGACGTCTCGCGCCGCTCAC
>NW_017805540.1:2239580-2271398 GCF_001891065.2 Hippocampus comes
TCCAAAACAAGAAACACACCTTGATCATCGCAAGCTCACAGGTACTGACATGAATTTTCAAGATGATGTCATTCTTAGTAAAACACCTCGAAATCAAAGGGATGATACATTGATTGCCCCGCCTTTTTATGTCTTCTACTGTGTTTTTACCATGACTCCCAGGTAACATTTGCATTCCAACAAAACGAGCACCGACCCTAGTTTTAAAAACAAAACACCCGCGCCAAACAGCCCTGAAAGCCAACAATAGGATGAGAATAGTTTAATTATCTCCAATAAATCAGCAGCTGCTGTTATTGTGAGACTGAACATAGCAGCACAGTGCACTGTTGTGAGGGGGTGAAGGAAAAAAAAAGTGTCCTTGTGCTCATTTGTCCACTATTAGAATGGCACCAATTCATTCCGGCATTTGCATTCACACCACACAGGCTGCGAGTCACCACAGACAGCGAAGTCCTTTAGTGGCCGCAGTGGGATGGCTTCAAAACACAGCCCAGAGGGCGAACGGTACAGTATCAGCGGTGTTCATCCATCCATCTTTTTGAACGTCACTTTCACCGCTCGCCCAGAATGTGAACTCTCTCCAAAATGGGCTTTGTAAGATGACAGAGGTCAGCGTAAGAAGGTGGGTGTCGGGGCTAGCGGTCCCGCTCCATTCCAGCATAAAAGGACTGGAATTTCAATTAGGATGTCCCCCGCCTTCGACGGGCACGAATTATGCTCTCTGTTGGCGGACAGCGTCACAGCTAGAATGACGGGGCCAATGAGAGGCGAGCGGGCCGATGGGTCCGGGACCCGCTGAGTCTGACCCGACTCAAGACGGTTCACTGCTCGCGGCCTGCATGGGATTAGAATTCCTCATCTTGGTGGAGTGCATCGTGTGCAACAAACGGGCCAGACAGCGCACACAGATGAAAGAATATACACGTGCTTTGGTATGAAACCGTACGATGATGACCGAATGTTCAAAAGACAAATTCAAAAACAGTGAAAACAAAAGCAGCCTTGAGCGCCTTACACCTCACGTTGACCCTAATCTTTGGATCGCTGAGTCAGCATTCGCACAATGTTGAGCTTGAGCTAGTGCCCAACTGACATAAATCCCTTGCTAACCAATATTACCATATCTCACGCCACAAACTCGAAAGACTTGCCTGCAAGTTCTCCAGAATGACAAACCAATCAGCGCACTCTGCCTTGTTACGTTACATGAAAGGAAATGATGAAAACGTCTTGATCTTGGGCTTCATCTAATTGGTTCTATTTTGGGCGGAAAGGAAACTTTTCATTCAAGAAAATAGTTTTACAAATGTTTACATCTCGCATCTGAGTGGTGATGGTGCAAAACACAAAGGCAATAACACAGTCAGTATACTGTATTTATATGTACATTTATATTTACTTTTAGTCTCCCTTTAAATAATTAATCAAATAAAATGGACAGTGATTAGAAAGAGTAACAAACTACCTCAGTTCAAAGACATCATACATGGGCAGAGCCCAGCTGCAAACCAAAACAGCAGCACCAAGGAAGGTATGTCAAGTAGTTCAGTTTAATTGAAGTGTCGCAAATACGGCCGCACGTGCATGTTGTTAATGAGTGCAAAGCATTAAACGTAATTTTGTGTTCTGCGGACACTATTATCAATTAGACTTGACGTGGTCACACCATCGTGTCTTGATTCTGAGGAGCTACGTCGTTTGTTTGTTCCCACATATTTGTCTCGGTTTATTTTAATATAGAGTACCGGTATTTGTGCCCCCCCCCCCCCGAGAAAGGGAGAAAAAAAAAAGCTCTTCCCCTAAAAGACAAACCACAAGTCTGCAATTCAGTTCATTCACTAAAATAAATGTTATGTTCTTTTTGCAATCACATGACAATTACATTGTCACCGATACTGCATTTGGATGCTTTATGATCGCAAAAGGAAACAATTCTGAATCTGAACAATTTGGAAACTGCCTTAAGGAACATCCATGTCCTCAACTTTCCAAATTCTGCTGTCCTGTACTTTTCCGTCCAACAATGATGTAATCAACTCTACTTCAGAGCCAATTAGCAACGACAATAATCCCAAAAGAAGCTTTGACTGCTTTGCTGACTGGCCAAAGCAGAAAACGAATCGGATACAAGCCACGGCAGACGTCTAGCGCGGCTCAGCCGACGAAACTTTTTGTTTGACTCCGCTGACCGCGACAAACGCTCAGTGCCGCCACTTCCTGAACCCACGGTAACCTTTAACTGGTCATATGAGGCCCTATTGGCCATGCAGCTTGTCAGGGTCAGTCATCTAACTTTTTGGTCTTTGCTACAAATGTTTGCAGAGATACGTGTCCTTATCTTGAGCCCCACGCGTTGTCGTTGGACCTCGGAGATAAAATGAGCGAACAGAAAAATGGCAGTTGTCTGCCTGTGTCTAACTGCAAAAACACTGGCACGTGGATACACTCGGCAGCTTTAAGAGTGACGCTTTCAGGGGTTGGGCAATGTGACAAACATTAGCTAAGACACAGCTTGTTGAATCCTTCCGGCTTGTCTTTTGTTTGATCACAAAACCAATGTTTGTCCTCTAAAATGCAACTTAGTCAATCATTGGGAGGAACGAAACAACGTGCGCTGATTGTCCTGCATGTTTGCGGTGGCTATCGCACATGTAAATAACATCGAAACAAAATGTGCGTGACATGACATGAAGTGAACTAAAACTCGACTTAACCAAACAACTCGAATGATAAAACCAAATGATAAACTACAACATGACGCACATCACAAAACAGGACATAATGTAACTTAAAAACATAAAGTGGTGTTTAGCAACATAATTTCAAAAATATCATGAAACACAATGACACTTAACAAGGTCAGAGCACCGCGAGGGACATAAATTGAACCAAAAATAATCTGAGAAAAAAAAGGTAATTTAACAGATGTGCATAAATTCAAAACAAAAACAATCCACCAAAAGCGACATCCTATTACTTTCCCAAGCCAAACACTGTATTTCATTTACCGATATAGTCTTTTGGCAAAACATGACGCACATCACAAAACAGGACACAATGTAACTTAAAAACATAAAGTGGTGTTTAGTAACATAATTTCAAAAATATCATGAAACACAATGACACTTAACAAGGTCAGAGCACCGCGAGGGACATAAATTGAACCAAAAATAATCTGAGAAAAAAAAGGTAATTTAACAGATGTGCATAAATTCAAAACAAAAACAATCCACCAAAAGCGACATCCTATTACTTTCCCAAGCCAAACACTGTATTTCATTTACCGATATAGTCTTTTGTACAGTTACACCTCGGTTTTCGACCATAATCCGTTCCAGAAAGTTGTTCGAAATTCGATTTGTTCGAAATCCGAAACTATTTTATTAGCCCATGATTAGGGGCGAATACACGATGCAGAAATAACATGAAAACAGTCAGATTTGGGTAAATCACAACAAACAAGTCTGCTCACAATGAACGCTGCACGTCACTTCCTCGTGTAAAGAAGCCGAGAGGAGTCAAGTGGTGAATTCGGGTTTGCTCAATTTGGTCGAATAACAGTTTTCGGTCGTAATCCGAGGAGTGAAATTCTTGAATTTGCTATTCGAAAAGAGATTTGGTCAAGAACAGAGAGGTTCGAAAACTAGAGGTTTGACTGTATTTGATTGTGCAGCCGCGATTAACGACCGGCTCTTCTGTAAGGCTCAAGTCATTGTCGGAAGTGCTCGTCTGCACCAAAGCGAGCTCAGTCATGTGCAAAGCTGCTGATGAGTTTTGGCTCGCTGTGACTGACAGGCCAGTGCAGCATTGTCAGCACGGTGCGTATTCCTGATCTGCAGCCAGCCAGCCCTGCTGCTCGACTGGACGCCCTACAGACGGAGGAGCTTTCGTGCGAGCGAGGAAAAGTGCTTTGTCAGTGCGAGGAAGGGCTGGGGGAAGAGCCACTGGTAATTTAAATGACATTAAGTATACGCGCTCCGTTCTCCCTTAATGTTAATTCTTCATCTTATCAATACATTTGGCATCGTTCTAGGCTTCCAACTTTGTGGTTTGGAGGAAGGCCCTTTTCTATTTAACAGTGACTAACTCATTTGTCCACTTTTAATATGGCTTTATAACTAAACAAAGATTGAAAGTTGGTGACAGTTTGCCACATTAGGAAATGCCGTTTAGAGCAGCTCAGTGGCATATATCATAAAGCATCTAAATTTGACTTAATGTGTCCGGTAAATCTCTGAAAGGCTTTCCCGCAACAGTCTTTCCCCTTTCAACATTATATACAAAAAAAAAAAGGGAAACTCGTTTCGACTTGGCACACAAGTAACCCGAGGCACTGTCGATACAGAGAAGTAATGAAAGGGAGCTATTGACGATTAATAAGGTGATTGCCATTGATCAAGGACGTGAGCGACACTGCCAAAAAGCCGCAGGTCACCATCTTTTTAATTCATGTGCTTGAAAGAGTTAGCCATTAAAAAGTGCAGTCAAACACTCGGCTTGGGTGAGTGTTTCCTTTTGAGCGTATTTGTCTGTTTGGACTTTAACTCCCTTCCTCCCACACACACACTTGTTCAATCAGCACAAAAACAAGGTCATCGGCTTTGCAGGAGTCACCAATACAGAACATTGACCCCCCCCCCCCCACAAAAAAAAAAATTGAATTTTTTTTCCAATGTTAACCGAGCCCTGACTTCTTTCATTTTTACAATAGCCAAACAAAGGTCGCCCGCGTTGATATGGTCAATCAGTGGACTTCACTCAAGAATTTGTGAGCTAGCTTGAGGTTACATGACACGCTCACAAACAGGAAAGTGTTTTTTTTTTCCCCAGCCAGACAGATGAAAGCTGAAGTAGAGTCATAGCAGAAGCAGCTTTGTTGAGCTTGCACGGGCCAAAAGCTCGCACGGAAGGGAACTTTAACCCTCCTTGATAGGGAGAAATCGGCACCTTGACCCATTTATCAAGATGATGACTGAAGACAGATTGTAAAGGGGGGTGGGGTGGGGGGGTCAAGGACATGGCAAAGTGTATTTGTGTATGATTTCAACCCCCCCGCCCCGAAAAAGACAATTTGAATGAATTATGGCTTTTTTTTTCTTTTAACATGTATTACATGTGAAAATGTGACTTCAAACATTGGTTGAACAAAGTTCATGCAGTCTGTGTGTATCATCTGCAAAAAGAAAAGAAAAAAAAGCACAACTACCCGTCCAGTGCAATTGCTCTAATTTCAACCCTCAAAATTGAAATCTAAATACATTTTGCTCTCAAGTTGTGTCATAAACACAACACACACACACACACACACACGCGCACACACACACACACACACACACACACACACACACACACACAATGTGAACATGTTTGAACAGTTGTTCCAGATCACTCACGCCTACGCGTGTCGCTTAATTATCCAAGCTAAGACGAGTACATACAGTATCATGACACCTGTCTACCCTCATTCAGCAACCACAAAGGAAGCTACCTGTCTGGACAAACAACCATGAAGCCTCATCGCAGTGAGATATCAATTGGTGTGTTAACTTTTCCGCCAGGATGTCCTCAAGCTGCCTGACAACGTGAAAATAACACACAAGTGTTTAAACAGCAAAACCACTGACATGGGCATTTTTTTTTTCCATGGACCTTGCCCTTTACCCACGACATGCAATGACTCACTATTTAGCAATCAATCGTGTTTCTTTATTTATTATAGCTGACGGCACAATAAAAGCAAAAATCTCTTCGTCAGTAAAGGAAAAAAAAAGCCCGTCATGACACATCCACGCAGATTTGTCTGCATTTTCCTCATCCTTCTTTCTCACTCACTCACTCACTCACTCACTCACTCACTCACTCACTCACTCACTCACTCACTCACTCACTCACTCACTCACTCACTCACACTCGTGTACAAGAGCGAGTGTGTGCACAAGCGTGCCCGTTTGGACACGCAAAACAGGCGAGGAGAAATATCGCTTCTGGCGGCCAAGCGACTACACAGACTGCTCGCAGAGCGTAAACATTCTAAACAAGTGTCTTTTGCTGAATTAAGGGAGGGTTTATCACGCACAGGCCCCACGAGCGCACGCTTTGAGCACGAAATGGATCATCATCCGCATGGGTGAATTTCCATCCATCGGCTATTTCTTTTTAAATGCTTCATAGCATAAGAAAAACACACATGATAAGTGAGTAAAATTCTAATTCAAAAAACAACGGTGTGATTTTATTGTTACATTTTGAATTCACTGAAGGTTGAGTGAAATAATATTGGTACCTCATAAGAACGCAGGTACCCATCTGTGGTTGTAAGTTTGCAATTTTTTTTGGTTTGTTTGTTTGAATAGAGAGTTTTTACATTCTACTTTTATGCTTGGCCATTCATGGAAACTAGTTGGGAATCTGGGATTGTTCTGGGCGAGGAATGTGAAGTGCTGAATGATGTAAAATAAAAAAAAAAATTAAAAAAGTTGGCCACAGGTATAAGCACGCCAATGGGCGGGCTGAGGAGAGCCTGCACACTTTGCTGGCTAACTGCTTAGGCTAGCACACATTGGCGGGTCATGGTAAAAAAAACAAAAAAAATGGAAAGCTTGCATCAATTCTATAATAATTGTCTGCTTCTTCCTTGCAGCGAACATAAAAAAAATCTGCAGCATGACATTTGATTTCATCACCTTAACCGATACAAAATAAGTGCAAATCACAGGTGAGAAACCTCGTCAGCTATGTCGAGCCTCCACATTCCTTCAATCACTCTTTATTCAAACAGGCTGCTTTGCCCGGTTTCCGACGTTCCTTCTTTTCCCCGTTCATTCTTTTCCCTTTATTTTTCAGTCTCCCTGCGTGGCAGATAGCGTCAGTAGCTGTACAAGTGTCACATCGTATCAACGATGTTTGAAGTCGTTCTAAAGCCTCAGCACGGCAGGCAAGTCTGACGCAAAGTGTGTGTGCACAGTGTCTTGCAGCAGCTGCTCTTTTTTTTTTTTTTTATTTAAACCGCCATACATAATGAGTTAACATCCTGTCTGTTTCCTGCATTTTTTTTTTAACTTTCTACGGGGCACTACAGCATCAGGATTTACGTTGTGAGAGCTCTATAATATGTTGCATGTTTTTAAATGCAGTGAGGCCTTGAGATATGATAATGGTGAACGGACTTGCGAGTTGTCATTTGGACATTTTTTTTTAAAATTTGGGAGTGCAAACGTGAGATGTAACTGGTAGCAGTGGCAGATAGGATTAGTATGTAAATATTCTTCAAAATTGAGGCTTCAAGATGTTTTTTGCCACTCTCAGTTTAAGTTTACTAAACTAAACATAAAATATAGAGAACTACATTTGTATTTAAAACAACCACACATCTTATCTTACGGCTATTGCTAACTGAGGAAATGATTGGCATCTATGTGGCTCAGTTATAACCCTTTGAGCAGACAATACAGTACAACAGTACTCACATACTGTATTCTTTATCCTCTGCAAAGAGCGATTACATGAATCTCACTTTGGTTTGAGGCAGGACACACCCCACAGCTTGGTGCCATTATGAATCCCACTTGAGGGTTAGATCGAGATCTGACCTTGTGGAGTTCAGTTCATCGAGTTTTGTGTTTTTGGGGTGTGCAAACTTTGACACTGTATGCTAAAATCGTACTCGACACATTTGAATTTTGCCCATCTCTCAAGTACAGTGTAAATGGCTCAAATTTAGACTCTGACAAATCATTTAAAGCGAGTTACGCACATACCGATGGGCCCAATTTGAGCATGTCCGGTCAAACTCAAATAGCTCATTTCCTGTTTGTATTCAGGCATGGCTTCTTTAGGCTTTCTTGTGAGTCTTTTTATGACAAACTTGTCGATCAAATTTCCCATCCACTGGATATACGCGTCTCATGTCAAGGACTAAATTTTTTTTTTTTTTTTTTGCCCCAACTTTGAGGTGGATGTTACTGAACAGCTTTTTGGAGAGCATGTTCAAAGCGCCACATGCTCAGTCCTTGAATACTCCCTGCTTGTTTGGGATGACGTAAAAGGATAAAGTGCAGCATGATAACATGAAGGAGACTTAACTGCACGTGGATTGATGATCAAGGAAGGAAGGGGATTAGTGTTTACATCTCTGCTGTGCACAAACCAACGCCGGGCGATCGCAAACAAATCCAGCCAGAAAAAGATATTTTTTACCCAGCGTAAACCTCCTAAAACCGTGACGCTTTTTGCAAACTGTGTTGTCTATGGCCACTGTCAACGTTAGTTTTTCAGCAAATGTTTAAAAGGGGAACGCGTGGAGGTCAGACAGGATTGATTCTCCCGACTAATGTGTTATTGAATGACCGTCCCTTCGTCTCAGAGTGCTCGCGGAGTTTTGTCAATACAGATTGGCTCCAGGGTAAATATCAAGTGTCACACAAAAACACATCAGAAATACAGGTAGGCCCACATGGAAAAGACAAAAGCCCATACAAATATTAAAAAAAAAAAAAGCTTCAACAAACATGTACAGGTGTGATTCACACTCAAGGGTTAATCCCAACAATAAAATCGCTTCTGTTTAAAAAAAAAAAAACAAAACAGCAATATGGACATCAAGAAACATTTTTTATACCATTATAAATCAAAATATATGAAGATGTTCAGCCCTCTTTATACCTATAAGCAGCTTTCAAAGGCCTGAGAAGACTTTCTACAACTACTAAAATATTTGTCGACCAAACTGCAGTACTTGAAAGTATGGAGGTCTGGCATAAAACTTGCGCAGTTACATTGTTGCTGTTGACAAGGGTTTAATATGGACATTCCCCGTACGACAGGGATTCCCCAAACAGGATGCATAATTAATCATGTTGCCTTGGCTGTAAGTGGGCTTTGATGTTTTGTTATATTTTGAGTGAGTGTTTGGCAGGGGGGTGGGGGGGGGGCACTTTTGTGAGGATGTTGAAGGGGGGGTGCCTGGCTTAAAAATGTTCATAAAATTATAATTTCATTGCTTATACTGTAAACTGCTTTGGGTTTTGGAACTTGCCTCATACAAACAGATCGCCCGTGAGAGCATTTAATACGCGCCGCCACCCAGTTCTAAAATCAAATACTTTGTAAAACCTCAAGAAGAAGTACTTACGTAGGACGTAGAGTGACAGTGTGATGCCAGACAGGCAAAAGCCTTCGAAGAATCGCAGCGTGCTGAACATGGGAACGTTGACTGAAAAGGCCACAGTGAGGCCGAACACCAGCATAAACAGCACAGATATGATCAGCACTGGGTGACGGCCAAACCTACACAATAAGAAACAATGACAAAATGTTTACAGTACCATCTTAAAACATCTTTAATGTCAAACTATTGTAGTGGGTGTTACGTTCTTGGGATGTCTTACCAGTCTGCGAGGATTCCGAACACCAGGTATCCAAAGATGGACCCGACCAAGAGTGAGAATTTTGCAATGTGGACTTTCCATGCCGAGTTACACACCAGACTCCACTGAAGACACATTAAAACACAGCTGTTAGAAATGCATGTCAAGTTAAAAAATACCCACTTTATATTCTGTCTTGTTGTTTGACATTTAAAAGTGGCGCGTTCCCTTTTTGACAGACTTGGATGGAAATTTCCCAAGCTAGAGATCAGTGGTGGTCAATGACCACACGAGCTGTGCCTGAAATGCATGACATCTCATGAAGGATGGTGGGACGTGGGCAGGGTGACTGCGTCATATAAGTGAAAGAATGTCTGCCATGTTTAACTTAGCTATGCGCTCCTTTTACTTGTTGTTTTTACTGAACTTTGCAAACTAAAAATATGCAGATGAAATCAAATCCCTGATTATTTTCTAATCGCCGTTTGTTACTTTTGAGTGGTTAAATTTATTTTATTTTTTTTTCACGAGCATGCTAGTAAAGAAATGGTAATTAAGCATTGCCTGTACAGTGCATAAAGATGTTATCCTGCCAAGAGTTAACCCTGGAGCTGAACAGATCATTTCTGTTTACATAATTTCCGGTGGGTAGAAAATAGGTTGGAATCACTCTGTCCGAAATTGACTGTGTTCAACCATATTATATTATTATTAGACCACTGCAGCTGGTATCGATGATACCAGTTAGTATCATTAGAGGGACACATAGTGTCCATATCTCCATGTTGTTAGAATATAAACATCTTACATGATGTTACTCAATTAAATGCATATTTTTCTTCTTTTTAGGATGTCATGGTTCTAGGGGCGCTTGCTTCAACCTGACATGACCTCTATCACAGCGACCCGCTTCGAATGGAACGCTCCAGGATTACACAGAATCACTCAGTTATCACATGATCCAGGAATGCCACTCATTCACACTTCTGGTATCGCTGTCAGCCGAAGGAAAAAAAAAAAAGAGGGTCACAAAACAAGTTCCTGTTGTGCAATCGCTTCACAGCGGAGAGACGGAATGAAAACAGAAAGAAAAAGTGACTTGGAAGACTGAAACTATTCTGAGGCTAGATGAGCTGGTATGTGGTGACCTTTGTGGCCCAGCGCAACTGGATGAGTAGTATCAAATGCTGCCAAAATGTACAGCACAAAAATTAGGGGAGCTTGTCTACATGTCATGAGCATGATTTTCTGCAGAAGGTATTGTCAATACACATGTATTATTAACTAGGTCTCTCACTGACCGAGGTTGTGAATTCTTTGATGGGAACTACATGCTGCGAATAGAGCTAGCAGCTCTCACTAGCAAAAACGGCAGGACACAGGTTCCTCTCTATACAGTCATGGAGAAAATATTAGACCACCCTTGTTTTTTCAATTTCTTGTTTATTTTAAATGCCCATTACAGCACCACTTATCCTGAACTGGGTCGCATGGAGAGAGAGGTTGCTAGAGCGAATCTTAACTGACTTTGGGTGAAAGGCAGAATACACCTTGAATTGGTCGCCAGTCAGTCACAGACCACACACACATAGACAAACAACCATTCAACCCATTCACACTCACATTCACACCGTCACTGAGTGGGAACCGATCCCACGCTGCCTGCACACAAGTCAGGCGAGTGTACCGCTATGCTATCAGCAAAGGACAAACATAATACAACCAAAATAGCTCAGAGTTTAATGAAGGAGCTGATTATCGAGCTGTTAATAGTTTTCATAATGATAACCAAAATCACTGAAGTTCTGACATAAATAGTGATGGCACTGTACTTGCAAAAATCAGTGCTTCAAGGCATTCAAAATCCATTGCAATGTGTCACTAACCTACGCTAGCATAGAAGTAAAGTTCCTATTTGTGTGAAAAGCAGTTCCACACCATAGATATTAAACATTCAAATGAAAAACAATTAGTGTAGCAGTAACTGAGAGTTCTTTCTTGTGCCATAAATTCATGCGTTTTGATACTGCTGGGCTATTCGTAACCATACTTTCCCATCTATTACTGCCATATTGTGATATCACAGTTGCCAGAGAGGGGCAGAGAGGTCGAGAATTTTTTTTTCAATGGATGGACTAAGCAAGGACGAAGTGGGTTTTCATCCGTCCCTTTAATCGTCCCTAATCAGGTTAAGTCAGTGGTGTCGGGAGGCAAAATAACAAACCAAAGTGTAGCCAAACACTGTATTTTCTGAATAGGCTATGTACAGCACAACACTATTTCGTACGACTCGCTTAGTCACCATTAAATTACTCCTCTCCTTCCTTTTTTATCCCAACAGTATTTGAGAGCGTACTGTAAGACAACATAAAGTGCCTACGGACACCCATTTCACAAATTATCAATCCAGCCGATTAAGAAAGGGGACGGAGGACGATTAATTATATGATTAAGGATGGAGGGACGATGACGGAAGTGTACCCAGGTCGCGGACAGAGGACGGACCGGCAAAATAGAGTCAAGTGCCCATCTCTGACAGTTACCATCGACATAGTGAAGGGTGACATCTGAAGGTTCTACTCAAGGGACTGTTTTTCTTTGTGGGCTACGGTGTAGTTAGGGTCGCACTCAGGAGGCCGGTGATAATGGTGAAAACACAGGAATGGATAATCGCTTGAAGTGGAACCATAAAGAACAACAACAAAAACAAAAACGTCCATACGATGAATACCTTGGTTTTAACGTCGTGGTTCAGTTCACGTTTGGTAAAGCAAGGGGACAAAAATGCTAAATAAACTGATGACTAAACTTGACAGATTGAATGCTTTAAAAAAAGAAACTTAAATTGCCCATGACATTTACAAGCCGGAAGCTGAGCTGCATTTTGTTTGTTTACAAGACAAGGTGTGTTCTAGATTCATCCTTTAAGGTGCTACTCGACTAATATGGATGGATTCTCAGCAAGAATTCCAAACAACCAGGTTCAGTCCGAGTCCCATCATGCGCAGTTGGTCCGCGAGGCAGCCCATTCCGCCTGTATTCCGTTGCCTTGCTATTGTGTTGCTCATTAGAGAATAATGAATAGAAGGCAGTGTGCAGAGTTGGGCGAGACGCATGGATAAACCTATTAGCGGACAGAAATGCGAAGCGTGAAGAGCGGGGCGGGGAGACAGAAAATCCGTCAAAATCCTCGAAGCGTCTGCTGACATCTCTTAAATGACTGCGACTGCAGTGGAACAATGGTTATGTCAGACACCTAACGTGGATTCATGCTGCTCAATTGCGGCCTTTGCTGCGTGAAGAAACAATGTTGAATTGGGGGGTGCTAACAGAGCGTGATTTGGGAAATAAACCCTAAAGTCAAAATGGCACTGCTGGAATTTGACCAATTTTTTTTCCAGAAACTATGCTGGAGTTCAACAAAGACCTCTGTTCAATGTGCGTCGAAGCATGCGATCTGATTTTTGGTAAGAATGTCAAAAAACGAGAAGGTGAAGCTGTGGTGCAATATGTGCAGCATTATAGCTGAAGTTTGATGTCTGAAAATTGACAGCAATTAATTCAAATTATTTTTCCATTTACTGCTACTAAAATACTACTTTACATAATGTACCAGTATGTAAACTTATAAGGTTTAATTGAGGAAACACCCCCCAAAACATGCTCAAATATTTTAAACGTTTTTTTGTTGTTTTTGTTGTTTTTTTTTAATGAAGATACTTCGCACTAAATTGAATAAAAAATAATATAACATCAAAGCATTCCCCCCCCAACTTCTCTCTAACAAACGGAAGCCCACTTTTATGTAAAATTTCGTCACGGAACACAGAGCAAAAATATGACCGCGATTAATCAATGATCAAAGTCATAATGAAAGCATATTCAAAGCTCAGCCAAGTGCTTTGCAGTTGGAGCTGGAGCTGCTCTTTTCTGAACCTGCTGAACTTTAAAGCTGTGGGTGGGATGTTTCAAAGGAGTAGGTGGGGAGAGCGAGAAACACTTAGAGAGTCGCAAAGGCGAAAAAAAATAAAATAAATAATAATAACACACGCAGTACATGTGAACAGCAGATCTAAAAAAGAAGAAGAGGAATGCATAAGTAAAAAGTATGAATCACAAGAGAAGGTAGAAAAAAGCACTCTGAGAAAGATACAGTGAACAGGCGAGACTGCTGCATAGTTACTGCCTAGCAACAGAGATAATCAGACCCTTCCAAGTTGTACCTCACCCATGGGTGGAAAACACTGTGAAGTGGTAGGCGTGCAGAGTGGGGCTTGAAGACAATATCACGTCAAAAAAGAAAGCCAGTGAGCGAATGAGAATATGCTTTCGCTTTGCTTTCCATCTGCAGTGAGGAAAAAACTCTGAAGAGCAGGAGACGCTCACTGGTCACTTCATCAGGTACATCGACACAATCCATCCAACAATTCTCATTCCCACTTCTTTGCTAATTAGGTTCACTGCTAAGATGGCGTTGAATTCCTTTTTTCTTTTGTGAAGGCCCTTTTCCCATGTCATTTTTTTTTTTAAACAAACACAAGCAATAAATTAATCCGTCCATTTGACACCATAACATTTCATAAATGTTTCGGTATTCCAGGTCAGGCTCACGCTAACGTAATTGCAAATGAACCATGAATTAATATAAACCCAAGTTTATTTTCCTACTTCAAGTGGGGTTGTGACCTAATTGCCCCGCAGCCTTTTGAAGTGTTCACATCGACACCTTCATACAATTCTCACAAGCGAGTGTGGCGTAAACACAATTCGGTGAATCATGAGTCCGATTACCACAATAATACAAACAAACCCGTGGCTTTATCACTTCCATTTTTCATGCTGTATTAAGCAATGAGACTCCATGGAAACATTCGGACTGCGTTTCTTTAGCTCTGAATTTATCGAGACATTACATAAAAAAAAATATATATATCTAAATACGTACAGTACATGAAATAAAGCCCACTGACAAAACCGAAATGAAGCGGGTTTTGTTTCCACATTTCAGCCTCTGCGTTTTGAAATTGCATTCTACTTCATATCAATGTCCATTTTTCATTCGATTCATTGTTCATGCATGTATTTGAAATGTGGGAGGAAGCCAGACCACAAGAACATTCGGGCAAGCATGAGGGGAAGACACAAACTCTAAATAAAACCTTGGCCGCCTCTACGCCACCAGGACAAAGTCACAAACAATATAGACACCCCACACAATTAGTATGCAGAAAGACAAAAACTGTGTCTCATTTAGCGAGATGATGTATCCGTTCTGTTGACTTGAGCACAGGCAATAATCATGCCTTCAAAGCAGCGTGGCATTGTACAAAGAATGAATTCGACAAAGAGGGGCATGGCGTGCTCTTTCTACATGTTCATTCCAACAAAAAGACCCGCTTTGTTTGAGAAACAGCGCCTTTTGTCTCCTTCTCATTCCAGTCCCGCTGTCACAAGGAAGTGTCGCTTCTCTGTCAACCAATCAGCAAACTGCAGTGGGTCAAGCTCCACCCAAGTCGTGGCGATAACACGAGATGGTAGCAGAAAGTAAAGATGCAAATCGTGACACGGTCACTGTTGGGCAAGTGACTTCCATCATGTCAAATATTACATCGTACTAGTTCATGCATTTGAAAGTAAAAAGTTTCTTTACATGATTACTGTCTGTGTAAAGCACAGGTTTCAAAATCAAGGCCTGGGGGCCAGATCTGGCCCCCCAAATCATTTTATGTGGCCAGCGGGAGCAAATCATGTGTGTCAACTATCATGATTCTTGCTGAAATCTGTACCGAAATGTCAAATTGTCATGGGTAATAAATAATATTGAGATTTTGCACCGGCTCGCGACAAAAAATGAGTTTGACACCCCTGGTGTAGAGTAATGAGTTACTCACGCTTACGTTACATTTAAGTTGCTGTTTTTTGGAATTGGGGATTCATTTATTGAATCATGATTTTCACACTTGAAAAGGAAAATGCAAAACTTGCAACCATACTGGAGCTGGTGAAGTTAACTTGTAATGAGGTTGTTTCGAAGATACTCCAGCTAAATTGATTTTAAGTTTTGCAACAGCATTTCACAAACACCGATAGTTTTCCAGGAAGCTCAAGCCTGGCAACTTCAAGCCAGTCCACCAGAAAAACAAAATCAAAACGATGTATTATTGAGCACTTGGCAACGACCGCACAGCTATTAAAAAAAAACCCTCACTAATACAATACCTGCAATATCGTGGCACGATGTCACTGTCACTGGTCAGTCTTGGTCATATGACAGAACTCTGATTTGAGGAAGGAGACTCGCAGTCTATGTCGATACGGTTACACGTGTCGTTTTCTGCCTTGTAAGGCTGTCCAACGTAATCCATCAATCGACAACTAATCGATTATCAAATGACTCAACATTTATTTTAACGTTTACGTGTTTCGAGCCATTGTTTAACTTAAAAATTGGCAATTCTTTTGTCAGACTTATTTTTCTGACTTTTCGATTAATCGATGAGATAATCTATTCTAAAATGATTCGTCAGTGATAGCGCTACTCTGTTGGCCAACTCAAGTACACCACACACTAAAAGAGCACTTAGTAGACATGCCTATTTTTTGAGTGGGGGGTTTCTCACATTTAAAATTGGCTAATCAATATGCCTAGCTAACATTAGCATATATATTTTTTTCCTAGCCGTGTACCCTGAAATGTCGCAGTGATGAAATGACAAATCTGCAGTGCGATACTGATATGATGTCCCCACCCCTTGCGCCAAACTTTAGTGATGAATGATGTAACTGAACCCCGCCTCTCCAAATGCTCACTGCATTTATCAGAAACAAAGCTGACACGCAAGGTCCTCTTCTTAAGTTTTATCTGTGGCGAACACCGGCGTCTTTCGTCCCCCGGGTGACGCTCACACGTGCACCCTGAGTGGCTGCACTGCTGGGCTGATGGGGCGAGTGGGCGGAGGTCACCTCCTTGTGTCAGCTGAGTGTCCTACACTGATCAGCAGCAGGCAGAGAGGGGGGAGTTGAACAGCTGGCTAAACAGAATAAGGTGCACTCGGTGCAGTGAGGGCCTCTTCAAGTCATGGGTGTTCATCCTACAGTATCATCTTTCACATCTGAGGCCCGGCCGCTTTTTACGTAACGGCCTCCCTTATCACACCCACCCACACCGTAGTCGGACCGGCGATGCTCTTGGGCCTCGCTCTAATGTTTCAGACTCCAAGTGTGAGCCGAGAAGTGTCAGTTACACAAGAGGCTAATGATACATTCTCATTTCAGAGGCTCAGTCCAATTAAGACGGACCCTGAGGAGGGCTTTGACTCAATTAGAGCGGGTCTCCACATGAACCACTTTGGATCCTTTGCCACCTTTTGTAAATGCTACTTTCAGTGCCAGCAAGGAAGGGACTTAAACTTAGCAAGAGGCGCTCGTGAATCATGGCGCCGACGACGAGTGGTAATCCCAGCAAAGGACTAAAGCTAAAATGAATTGAATAAATAAAACAGCCTGCAGGATCGTTTTTCATCCCATATCATGTGGAAGTGTGTGTTAATGTGTTGGAATTCTTTGAAAACTCAATGTTAATTATAACTTCAAAGAACAACCAGAAATTTTAAAAAATGTAGCAAAGTAAAATGAGAATATATTAAAATCAAAGCAATAAAAAATAAAATCAATAATACACAGCAGCTGTTCCTGCAGTTACATGTATTAGCAAAGTGTACAAAAATGGACGTAAGAGTCGAATAGAAGACAACAGTTGCAATTGTGCTCTGTTACTATAAGTTATTTGTAGTATTGTCAAGTTAGCTGTGTGTGTGTGTGTGTGTGTGTGTGTGTGTGTGTGTGTGTGTGTGTGTGTGTGTGTGTGTGTGTTCCAGCAGTGTTTGTGTGTGAGTATTCGTGATTTGATGGACTATGACACACAAAGCCGATGGTAATTTCGATTTGCTTGTCAATAGGATTGGACTTTAGCATTAGCATTCACACTAATCGATGTATGAACAACGAAACACGTCTCGTATTTAAATATACGATGTGTGTAATTCTTCTAGTTGTTTAGTTTTACAGTAAACTCCAACTAGGGTGTCATTAAACAGCCGAGAGCACACTCAGGGGAGAGCAGAATCACCCAACGCTTGCAGCACAAGCAACATGGTGCATTTCTGGTTCTTTGGCAACATCAGGAATTGGCAAACGCGCCACGCCGTTCTGCACATGAATCGTTTTTCTTCGATTTGAATGGTTGTAAGATTGTGAGAAGCCAAAATCGAAATCACAATTACATTTTGTTTAATTACCCAGCCCCATCTGCCAGGCACACTTGGAAGTAGGTACTAGAAATGGTACCACACCCTACCAACTGAAAAGCATCTGTCGGGAATAGAGCTCATGAACTGACTCTTGCAAACTGAAAACAGAACGACTGACAATTCTCCAAATGTTTTCAGAGCCTCTCAGGGAGTATTGTCCTGTATCTCAAGGAAGTGAATTCTGTTTGAATGATCTCATTTCAGCACTTCACTGTTTGAAACTTTCGAGGCAGCTTTCCTCCCAGCTGAAGAGTGAGAACTCAATGCAGAGTACAGTGTGGCCTCATGTTATTCACACATGATCATAAGGGTCCAGTCACATGGGGCCTCGTGTGCGTGCGTGCGTGTGTTAGGCCGGTGTTGACACTTGCCTTACTTACACAGTATCATGGGAAGCTGAACTCAATTGTGTCCACGCTGTCCAAACACAGGCGCAAACGCAGAGTCATCAGTTCCTGCTGCTCTGCCACATCCTATTTTATCTACTTGGAGACGGGAACATGTGGCTATACACACGAGGTGGAGCCGAAGTGGGAGAGGCGCCGCACTCTACGCAAATGAAGAAGCCTCCAAAGCGTCCATCTTTTAGCTTTTATTGCCAAGTAAATGTGCTGGAAAAAGTCTTATCTGTAGTGCTTTTTGACGAAAATATATTTACCGCTCCTGGTTCTGCTGGTCTTCTACCAAATAGCCCAGTGGGCAAAACTGGCATGTGCCTTTTGTGTGTGTGTGTGTGTGTGTGTGTGTGTGTGTGTGTGTGTGTGTGTGTGTGTGTGTGTGTGTGTGTGTGTGTGTATGTGTGTGTATGTGTGTGTGTGTGTGTGGTTTATGCCGGGCACAAATGACTGCTCTACAGATTTTTGGGGTGGGGGGTGCTTTCTGTAATTTTCCGACTACTGCCGACCATCTGTGCACTGCTATCTAGACAACAAAAGTAGGTTGGCTGGCATGGCATGTGACATTTATCACACAATCTTCAAACAGCCCAGTGGCAATGAATGGCATGGACTATTTTTTTCCCTATTGCAGTTCAATGACTTCTGCCTAGCAACAAAAGGCCGTCCCAAAAATGTGGGACACAGCCAGGAACAAGAGAGGTGTTGCCATTCCGTCAAACTTATATGCATTTTTTTTTTTACTACTGGTGAACAACAGGAAGCCATGTAAATACAGTATCTCACATGACAAGGACAAAGAATTAAAAACAAAATTACTTCACAATTGTTCATTTTCGGGTCGTCGTCTTTGTGTTCCTTCGTATTGCTACAGACTTTCTGCCCGATGTCATCCAAACAGCCCAGTGGGCATAACAGTAGAGCTGGCTTAAAAAAAACTATTTTTTGATTAATCGAATTGCATCAATTTTATTTTCATTGCCCAATATCAATTCATAAAAAACATAAATTGATCCTTCTAATGTCTTTTTCCAATAAATTCATGCGACTTGTCGAGTCGCGCAAGATCTCGTCAAGACTAAGTAAGAGTAGCGTATCAAAACAACATGGCAAAAGCACAGAAAATCAGCGCTCACCGGCTTGAAAATCGATGCCTGGAAGTATTGGGGTTTCAAAAAAAAAAAAAGGATGAGAGCAAAAAGATGTGCTTCTTGGAAGTGAGTTATTGTGGAAACACAACGAATCTTTGAACGAGACTCCACCCGGCGCAAACACAGTCCTCATCAGCCCCCGAGGCAGATGCAGTTGGAGATGCTTTGATTGGGTACATTGAAATTGTTATTGTTTGTTTTGATCAGGTCATGCTCAATAAAAAATACATGATTAATGCAACTGCATTGGGATGAATTCTTAATGTAAATATTCAGCGAGAGCAAGATGTTTCGACTATTGGCAGCATTGCTTCTTCTGAATGTTTTCCATATGGAAATAAATTGGGACTTTATAAAATCCTGAATTCAATCGAAAATCAATCAAAGTGAATCGAATCAGGCCCTTGTGAATCGAATCACTGTTGGAAATCTGAATCGATACCCAGCCTTGCATAACTACCATGTCGCTTTTTTTCCATGGGCAAAACGCGAGCGTGATCTACAAATTCTGGCAAGCAAGAAAAGTGTAGCGAGACCAGAGCTGCATAGCAAAATGCATAAAAAGCATCCAGAGAGTAGGCTAGTGCTGCCCCTGATTTAATCTCTGCCCATGGTGACCTTGCCACCAGGTTGACAAGGTTGTGTGGTTTTACTAACCATTCAAGCATGCTGTGGCATCAACATAACATTCTCAGTGTTTATGCAAAGGCAACACAAATACAGAATGCACAGAGGTGACACCAGCATGAGAGGATGAGGCACTGTTTTAATATCGCAAGAAAAAAAAACAAAAAAAAAAAAAAACGGAGTCACTTGCAAGATATTTTACCACTTAAGCTGGGTAAACTGAATTCATTCCGCCATTCAGCCCAAATCCCTTTTCATTAAAAGCAGTAAGGGCCTGATTGTCAGACATCTCTAAAAGATCATCACCATCATTATTAATTATTTTGATTATAATACGCTGGTGGTGTAGTGGTACACTCGCCTGACTTGTGTGCAAGCAGGGTGGGATTGGTTCCCACTCAGTGACTGTGTGGATGTGGGCGTTAATGGTCGTTTGTCTCTATATGTGCCCTGCGACTGACTGGCGACCAGTTCAGGGTGTACTCTGCCTTCCGCCCAAAGTCAGCTGTGATAGGCTCCAGAAACCCCCCGCGACTCTCTTCAGAATAGGCGGTGTTGAAAATGGATGGATGGATGGATGGATAATTATTATTAATAAATTGCAGTCAATTGCCTATGGGTCCAGACTTTAAGGGCACCCTGCATAAGCAACAGTAAGAACATTGTTTTAGGGCAGTCTTTCAGATTTAAAATTTGGTTACAAATTGTAAGAAAAAAAAAAAAACGTATGCGCGTGCCTTGTTTAAGCCGTAAAACATTTCCTACGTTATGAATAAATCGATCATTCTGACCAGAAGATTTAATCGATTGCTGTACTGCTCAATTTAGTCCTGAGTCACTGTGGTTTGTTTGCTTCATTTAAATCAGACATTATTGGAGATAAGCAGATGGGCTGTTGGCACCGGAGCGGACACGAGCCCAGGGTGCCCCAACCACCATTAGAGCGGAGACGCTTCAAAGCTTGGCTTAAAATCAGACTGCGTGTGTGCTGATAAGCCGGCAAAACTCAACCGGCATTCATTTGCAGAATCTGGATAAGTTCCTCTTGTCTGCCTGCAGCTGCGAGCTAATCAAATCGCACTTTCATCTCCATTGATTCTCCTTGTCGGGCGCGTGTTGAAGATTTGATTACATTATCTGATCGTGGTCATTTTACACACAAATTGGCCAGATTTTTAATTGCTGTGCAGATACGAGAAAATTACGGCAATGCTAGGTTATTCGATCAATAACATGAAGCGACATGAAAAAGCCCCCCCCCCGAATGAGCCGCGCAGGAATAATGTATGTTGCTAAGTCACAGGGCAGCTGGTGGGCAGAGGTGGTGGGGGTGATGTTTGGTCAGGAGTTGTATTATTCCAGAGCGTGCGTACTAAAGACCTTTGCCCCAAATCGAACGGCTCCTGTCTATTATGTTTTCTTGGTGTGCCGCCACCACCGGCAAATTCCACCAGGCCTGACAGTAAGGTGACACCAAGGGTCCGGATAATAAATGTGGACTGTTGTCAAAGAGGGCAGAGTAGAAATGGTGTAATGGCAATCATATGGGCATGCTTTGGGGGACACTCATGGGGCAAAACATCGAAATGGAGCAGGTGGTCAGGCACAGAATCCCCTGCGGGAATCCCCCCCCCCCCAATCACCACTCCTCCCTTCATTCATTCATTCATTGAATGAATGGATGAATGAATGAATGTGTAAATAGGAGTAAGACAACAGCTTACCTTCGTGACAACGTTCTGCACAAGGCCGGTGTGCAGCTCAAAGGTCCACGCGTTGCACAGGCACTGCGTGTCGTCGCCCGTGTCGTTGTGGACGCCAGCAGCCAGCCCGCTCGCGTTCTGGGGGCCACCCGACGTCCAGGAGCGGGCCCACGTCACGTTTCCAGCGGCAGTCGTAGTGGCGGTGGTGGAAGCAGTGGTGTTCGCCAAGGGCTGGATGCATGTGTTGTTGGGCTGGGCGAGTAGGAAATTGTCCGAGTGCTGGCTGAATCCGATGAAGAGCGCCGGGATCCATGTGAGCAGGATCAGCTGTTTCTGGTACTTCCCGAAGCCGCCAAGAAACGGGAGGACGGCACAGTCGATGCGCGTCAGCGGACCGGGTGACGACGACGTGCTCTCGGGGGACACGAAGCCGTTCTCCGGTTGATGGTCGTCGGTGTCGGCCATCGCGCTTCCGCCGGTAGATGCCTCCTCGGTTTGCGTTCGGGAAGGAGGGGTTGCAGCGCGCGCCCCCCTCCAACACCACCACTACGAACACCACCTCCGCCTCCTCCTCCTCCTCCGCCTCCTCCTCCTCAACTCCCCCCACCCTGTCGACTCCACATTACGTCAATGCGCTCAGTTCCAGGGGGGTAGCCACACCGAATGGACTGGAAGTAAGACTCTTCTGTTGTAGGCAAACACTTCTTCTTGTGCCACTACTGTGTATGGCCGACGCGCACGCAGCGGTCCACCAACTATATGACGACTTTCCTCCCCGTCGTCCGGTTTATTGTGTCGGTGCTGGCGTGCTCCCGGAAGTTAAAGGCTGGTAACACACCTGAGCTGAGCATGAAGCCCCGTGCAAACGCGGACTCACCTAACATGGCTCCAGGCAAGGGACGTCATCTCCAATCAAACAACCAAAATCATTTGTTACATTAATATGCGTATTCGTGGTAATCAAATATAATCAAAATAATGACAATTTAATATTTAAAACACGTCGACAAAAGCTGGTGTTTTTGGAGGATGGGGAGGGGGGCCATTTGCGTTCCGTTTCCGTATATTATGCTAATTTTGTTTCAACATACAGTGAACCCCCGTTATCGCGTGACATAGGGCCCGGGCCTACCCGCGAATAGCGACAATTCGTGTGTAATTGACGCCCATATATGTATATGTATATGTGACACATACACATATTAGGTGTATACACACACACACACACATATATATATATATATATATATATATATATATATATATATATATATATATATATATATATATATATATATATATATATATATATATATATATATATATATATATATATATATATATATATATATATATATATATATACACACACACACACACACACACACACGTGTGTGTGTGTGTGTGTTTGTATATATTTATCTATCTATATATTTAAATCTATATCTATCTATCTATATATATCTATATATAGAGAGATATATATATACCGGTAGATAGATATAAATATATATACAGTGATCCCTCGCGCTAACGCGGTTCACTTTCCGCGGCTTCGCTGTTTCATGGATTTTTTTAGTGCATTTTTTTAATGCTTTTAAACAGTGAATTGCGTTCTGCATCCTGATTGGCTAAGGCACTGACCGACGTGAACAGTCTCCGCATCTCGTCTCTGTACAACTTGCCAAATTTACCTTTGCGAATTTTTGGTCTGTGGTTTCATTCTATCAGTGGCGGATACTGGTCTGTCAAGGAGGGGAAGCTACATTTCGGCCTACATCATAAAATGTGTCTGTTTATTTATACGTGAATTCTACTCTCCGTTCCTTTTCAAAAAAATGAAAAAGATGCATTCACCATAAGATCGGTGAGTGGCTCATTTCGCTGTCAATCAAAAAGAGATTCAGCCTCAGAGAGATCATCCAATCATCATGAAGCTGAGCTTCTGCACGCCCACTGACCATTGACTCCCAGAGACACTGAGCGTCCAATGGGCGGGACAAAACCAGCATTTATCCAATGACTCGTCTCGTTTCAAGGCATTGGGACAACATAAACTGAACTCTCTAGATTAGATGCCCACCGTCCGTGCGGTTGACGCTCAGCGTCCACACAGTTTAAAGCACAGTGAAGCTGTGGGAATGAATGAGAAGAGAGTCACATCGTAACCAGTAATAAGAAGCTGATTCGAAACAAAAGTTGAGCGCGTTGTAGCGCATATTTAGTCATTGACATGTCCACACAATTGTATGTACACACATATATTTGATCACTTACTTTTTGACATTTTAGGGGAAGCTGAGCTTCCCTTGCAGTCTTAGAGCAATCGCCTCTGCATTGTATACATAGTTCAGTATTGTATAATAACTGTAAAAAATAAAGGTGACTATCAAGTACCAAGTACATCGTTATTGTCAAATGCACATTTGAAATTTGGTCCCTCTCACATTTTTTTTCCTTTTTTTTTTTTAATAAATCCTACTTCACAGATTTCACTTATCACTTCTTTTTGGAACGTAACACCCGCGATAAACGAGGGATTACTGTATGTGTATCTATATCTATATCTATATATATATAGATGTATAGCGCTGTACAGAACATTTAAAACACGACTTCCAAGAAATCCGAATTTATCCGTATATAAGGTGCGTCGGATTATAAGGCGCACTGTTGACTTTTGAGCAAATGGAATACTTTTAGGTGCCCCTTATACTGCGGAAAATATGGTGTCTATATAAATAATCAAATATATATATATATTCCTCCTGACTGTCTCACTTCTGCTTGGCAACAAGAGGTCATGTGTGACATGACCACGAAGAATGAGAATCGGGCATTAACTGGTTTCATAATTCTGTAATACGTTTGTCTGTATGTCTTTTTCTCCAGTGTCGGTACAAAAAAACAAGCAGGCATGGCTGGTTTATGCAAAGATTTCATGATTCACATGTTATTCCTAGCAACATGAGGCCACCCAAACGAACCGCATGACCAGGAACTATTGTAGAATCGCAGCCAGTCCGCCATTTGAACGGCTCGAATTTAACTCAGTTTTTTAGTCAAGTTATAGAATTAATGTTGACTGTTGTTTCTCCGTGCTGTTTAGTAAAGTTGAACCTCAAAGGCGGAAACCCAATTCATTGCAGGACACTCAAACCGATTAGTTTCCCATTTCTAAACATAAAAAATGTAAACGTGTTAAAAACTTACTCAAGTACAAATTGCCTTTTATAGCATTAACTGTATAAACAGTCTGCTGTGTGGGTTTTTTTTTTTTCATTTAAATAAGTAAGAAATAACTCCGTTTGTATTTCGGAGCGTTCTTATTCACTATGCTACTCTCATATGTTGCTTTAATAACACAAAAATATTAACTATGATTATACGTACATTGTTTTGCTGTTGACAGCCCCAGATTATTATTTGGAAAATCACACCCAATGACAGACAGCAATTTTTAGTTTTGAGAAACACTATAAGAGAGACAGTAACTTAGCAATATCTTTATTACTGCAGATATGTGCAGCAAAATGAGAAATAATTTCCTCTAACAGCTGGCAGATATACAGCAGATGCTGTGTGGTTGTGCAATGGCGCATACCACAACCACATTGTTAAATGAATATATTTCTGCCAGTGTCACTCAAAATAGAGCGACGTTATCTCTGTCAAGGCATAATATTGTATCAGACATTATTATGAGATGAAAGTGTCACCAAATAAACGGATACTCTGTGTAGAAGAGGAAACAGAAAACCATTCATCTTCCCTGGGTGACAACAAATCAAACTTGTGGTTGAACATGTCAAGTATATCGTTTATGTATGTATTATTATTTTTTTTAATAAAGTCCTGAATGAAGCAATTCATTTATTGTATATGTGCATAATTCATTTGAGGTTTGTCTTCCATCGTGGACCGAATAAAAAGGAGGAGAGTGCACATTAGTTTACGTTTTATGACATGTAGCCTGTGGCTTTGTACAAGGTTGCCAAATCATAATGTTTGGGCTCATTAAGTTTGCATTGGTAATAAAAAAAGCATAAATTGCACATACGTTTTATTACATTTAAGCCTTGCTTAAAACGAAATGGACTTATTTACAGGGGCGATACATCAAACAATAAAAACAGTAATTGAGAGATTGAAGTAAATATGCTGGAAGACATAACTCGTGAATGGTGTATAAAGCATGCAAACAAGCGCCAGTTGCGGGGATTTTCATCCATTAGTATAATAACTAGAACGGAAATAAAACATATGGCAGTGTAAAAAGGCCATAAACATCTCATACAATGCTGATATTTTACCCAACCACACTTGTCCAATGAAATATATTGAAGAAACCCTCTGAGAGCGTATTACTATGTGTGCGGCAATGCTGCATCCTGGTGGTCATAACTTGTCATTACATGCAAAGATCACCTTTTTGTGGAAGCTTTTAAGGCTGTAACTGTTCTAAGAGATTAATGTTAAAGTTTGGAGTTTACAAAATTTTATATCACAATTCTAATTTTCTAATCTTTTGGGCTGAAACAGGGTGAAGGAATATGAGATTGCTCAGGGAGAAAAAAAAATGAGGGTATAGAGTGGTTTCTTACACATTAGTGCTCCCTGCAGGAAGTTTGGAGTAACTGACTTCTCTTTTTACTGTAGTACAGTTGGTAGTATATTTGGGAACAAAGTGGGGTATTTGGCACTTTTGAGCATATACTATACACGATCTTGTGTGCGATCATTCAATCAGATCCAAACATTTTAAACTGCTCTCTAACTGCCTTTGAAGTGAAGAAACAATTAAAAAGGCATCATGACTTTCCTCCTATGCAAACACACCCGTCAAACAAAGCTGCGGGCGCACATAACTTAAAACTAAGACACCTGGCTGTGCTCCAACAGAAACCAGTCAACCGTCGTTCCTGCAATGTGTGACATGACCACGAAGAATGAGAATCGGGCATTAACTGGTTTCATAATTCTGTAATACGTTTGTCTGTATGTCTTTTTCTCCAGTGTCGGTACAAAAAAACAAGCAGGCATGGCTGGTTTATGCAAAGATTTCATGATTCACATGTTATTCCTAGCAACAAGAGGCCACCCAAACGAACCTCATGACCAGGAACTATTGTAGAATCGCAGCCAGTCCGCCATTTGAACGGCTCGAATTTAACTCAGTTTTTTAGTCAAGTTATAGAATTAATGTTGACTGTTGTTTCTCCGTGCTGTTTAGTAAAGTTGAACCTCAAAGGCGGAAACCCAATTCATTGCAGGACACTCAAACCGATTAGTTTCCCATTTCTAAACATAAAAAATGCAAAAGTGTTAAAAACTTACTCTAGTACAAATCACCTTTTATAGCATTAACTGTACAAAACAGTCTGCTGTGTGTTTTTTTTTTCATTTAAATAAGTAAGAAATAACTAAGTTTGTATTTCGGAGCGTGCTTATTCACTATGCTACTCTCATATGTTGCTTTAATAACACAAAAATATTAAATATGATTATACGTACATCATTTTGCCGTTGACAGCCCCAGATTATTATTTGGAAAATCACACCCAATGACAGACAGCAATTTTTAGTTTTGAGAAACACTATAAGAGAGACAGTAACTTAGCAATATCTTTATTACTGCAGATATGTGCAGCAAAATGAGAAATAATTTCCTCTAACAGCTGGCAGATATACAGCAGATGCTGTGTGGTTGTGCAATGGCGCATACCACAACCACATTGTTAAATGAATATATTTCTGCCAGTGTCACTCAAAATAGAGCGACGTTATCTCTGTCAAGGCATAATATTGTATCAGACATTATTATGAGATGAAAGTGTCACCAAATAAACGGATACTCTGTGTAGAAGAGGAAACAGAAAACCATTCATCTTCCCTGGGTGACAACAAATCAAACTTGTGGTTGAACATGTCAAGTATATCGTTTATGTATGTATTATTATTTTTTTTAATAAAGTCCTGAATGAAGCAATTCATTTATTGTATATGTGCATAATTCATTTGAGGTTTGTCTTCCATCGTGGACCGAATAAAAAGGAGGAGAGTGCACATTAGTTTACGTTTTATGACATGTAGCCTGTGGCTTTGTACAAGGTTGCCAAATCATAATGTTTGGGCTCATTAAGTTTGCATTGGTAATAAAAAAAGCATAAATTGCACATACGTTTTATTACATTTAAGCCTTGCTTAAAACGAAATGGACTTATTTACAGGGGTGATACATCAAACAATAAAAACAGTAATTGAGAGATTGAAGTAAATATGCTGGAAGACATAACTCGTGAATGGTGTATAAAGCATGCAAACAAGCGCCAGTTGCGGGGATTTTCATCCATTAGTATAATAACTAGAACGGAAATAAAACATATGGCAGTGTAAAAAGGCCATAAACATCTCATACAATGCTGATATTTTACCCAACCACACTTGTCCAACGAAATATATTGACGAAACCCTCTGAGAGCGTATTCCTATGTGTGCGGCAATGCTGCATCCTGGTGGTCATAACTTGTCATTACATGCAAAGATCACCTTTTTGTGGAAGCTTTTAAGGCTGTAACTGTTCTAAGAGATTAATGTTAAAGTTTGGAGTTTACAAAATTTTATATCACAATTCTAATTCACCTTTGGGCTGAAACAGGGTGAAGGAATATGAGATTGCTTCTAATCTTTTGGGCTGAAACAGGGTGAAGGAATATGAGATTGCTCAGGGAGAAAAAAAAATGAGGGTATAGAGTGGTTTCTTACACATTAGTGCTCCCTGCAGGAAGTTTGGAGTACCTGACTTCTCTTTTTACTGTAGTACAGTTGGTAGTATATTTGGGAACAAAGTGGGGTATTTGGCACTTCTGAGCATATACTATACACGATCTTGTGTGCGATCATTCAATCAGATCCAAACATTTTAAACTGCTCTCTAACTGCCTTTGAAGTGAAGAAACAATTAAAAAGGCATCATGACTTTCCTCCTATGCAAACACACCCGTCAAACAAAGCTGCGGGCGCACATAACTTAAAACTAAGACACCTGGCTGTGCTCCAACAGAAACCAGTCAACCGTCGTTCCTGCATTTACGTCCCGCTTGTGTGCTGTTTGTTGACGTTCAAACCTGGATTGTTCTCCTCCCTGGCAACTAATGCAGGTGTGTCAGCAGCCGCCCTGGCCTGCGCCAGGTAGTGACTCAGTGTGTGTGTGTGAGTGTGTGTGTGTGTGGGTGGTAGAGAGAGAGAGAGAGAGCGAGAGAGAGAGAGAGAGAGAGAGAGAGAGAGAGAGAGAGAGAGAGAGAGAGAGAGTGTGTCTGGTTGGTACCCTTAAACCGGCTCAACACGTGTAATACACAAAAGATTGAAAAAAAAACCCTCTAGGGTGTGTCTGTAGTGAGTATGGTATTTGGAAACAAACAGCAATGCTGGTACTAGCATTTGCTTCTGACTGTCCATGTTAATATGAGATAAACACAGGAAAATACGTAGGCCCTATTTTCGTAGACAGGCGCATGCATGTGCAGCATAAAAAGTGGTGCAGCTTCATTTGCATGCCGAGGCAAGTCTAGTTTTACTGCGTTTAAGAATTTGGCAGAGAGCATTGCGCCTTGCTGGGTAGAGCGAGGGCGTTTTCTATTTCAAGCCACCGGCGCGCCTGACAATTTGGTGACAGAACGTAGACTAGACTTTAGACCAGGTGAAAACAGGTCTAAATTGTGGCACAGGTCATGTAATGCTGAATTTAAAGGGAATGAGGGGAGCCGCTTCGATTGGCCGCAAATCATGTCATCTGTGTTCATTCCCACAACGGCGCAAACGCCTATAGCTACCTGAGGGCGGTTGATGTAAATGCCAAAAGAACTAAAACTCCACCCATCCACAGTATTAGATTGCACCTTGCACTAGGCATGAACTAAGGGATTCAAAGTTCAGCTAATATACTCATAAACTATTATGAAATTATATTGCCTTGGCGAGTTCATGTTAGCCTCTATTGTATATTCTGTGTGCGAGTGTGTGTGCTGTGTGTGTGTGTGTGTGTGTGTGTGTGTGTGTATGTGTGTGTGTGTGTGCGCGTGTGCGTGTGCGTGTGTGTGTGTGTGTGTGTGTGTAATTAAACTTCCATGCAATTAAATTCACACCATTGTTATCTTCTCGGAGATGAAGAGAAAATAAACAGATTTTTTTTTCTGCGACCTCAAAACCGGTTTTTAGTTGCATGAGAGGAATTATACTTGGAATTATTGTGATGCAAAATAGCATGATGACCATCAAATGGACCAAAATGCAGACTTGAAAATCCAAATTTCTGAGGTTTTATGAAGGCAATGGACAAATAAAAGTTATCTTTTCATATCTCAGTACTACAATAGAGAAACTTTACTATGTTGCAATGACTCATTTTCACTTCTCTAGTTATAGTTACGGGCGATTCCCGCGCCGGCCTTCCTGTGTAGTGTTTGCATGTTCTCCGCGTAGACTGTTTGGGTTTTCTCCCAGTACTCCGGTTTCCTCCCACATTCCAAAAACATGCACGGCAGGTTGATTGGGCACTCCAAATTTTTCATAGGTGTGATTGTGAGCACGAATGGTTGTTTGTCTATGTGTGCTCTGCGATTGGCTAGTAACCAGTTCAGGGTGTACCCGGCCTTGTGCCCGAAGACAGCCGGGATAGGCGGGATAGGCTCCAGCACGCCCCCTTTGTGAAGATACGGGGATTAGAATATGGATAGATAGAGATAGTTATAGTCACATGTTTCGACTTTGCAACACTGGCAAAGACATAACGCAAAAAAAGCCAAGGAAAAAGCCAAACGCAATGAATACATTCGTACCTAAATATGTTGTGCAACTATATAAGAAGGGATGGGCAACTACTGATATTACTATTGAGGTTATCGGTATCAGGCCTACTATATACGGGCCTTATTTCGTGGTATCAGGTAGTTGTGGAGGCTACCGATATCCAGCCACTGATACTTATAGGCCAAAAAAATCGGATATCCTCCTCAGTAGTTGCTGCTATACTGTGGATCCTTGCACATATGTAAATCATCTGCGCCATAAAGAAAAATATTCGTCATTGTGTGAATTGAAATCTGATTTATCAAAAATACAAGCGGTGTTTTCACTGAACCTCAAAGTAGAAAGTGAGATTTAAATACATCACATTTCAACTGTGAGGCAGATGGTCTAACCACTTCTCTAACCACCATTCTTACGTGCCGCCGTAATCCAAACTTATGTCAGCCTCGCGCAAGGATTCAAACTCTGAACTACAGAAATGTTACAAGCGTGCTAACTGCGAGTTCACCGTGCTGCCGACTCGCAGAAAACAACACATTCATCAGTGGTCCTGTAAAGAGGGTGATTTTTCATGACTGAGACATTTGGGCTCGTCCAATGAAATGAGGACATGCTTGCTCATAACAAATGAGAGGGCGTCAGTCCACTTCTTCTTCTTATTTTTTTTTCTATACTGAATATATAGTTTTTGTCTACTCAGCAGATCATGTCAACAGTAGTGTCTGGAAATGAGGTCACACCGTCTCACAAGGTGGTGTCACAGTCAGTGCAAATTGTAACATGGAGGAGTCAAGCAAGTGTTGTGTTGGGCGCAGCAAATGTCACTGCGCTCTGTCATTATTCCTCACCGGCTTGCAAAACAGGGGTGAGCCATGCAAACACTGTGTTAAATATTTACTCCCCATCAATCGAAGCTTTTTTTCCCCCTCATTTGCGACCTTAAATTCATGACTCAAATAATCTCATTGTCTTCTGTCCTCCGAAACCAATTCTTATCATGGCACAGGGAAATAGCTTCAACTTTCACTCGTGAGTCTTTACGCGGGAATTTTGTGATGTACACTTTCTTTCCCGGCAACACAAGCCCTGAAAAATGCAGCAAAGTTCACTGGCCTGGCTGCTGTTGTTCATTCCACGCCAGAGTTCTCATACGAGTTCAGTCAAGTTTAGTTTGAAGCATTTGGGGAGGGGAAAAAAAAAAAACACCTGAGCTCAGAAAGGGAAAAATTTTGGGTGTGTCTCAGCCCGTGGGTGTGTTCAGCTTGAGACCGGCCTTTCCAGAAATGGGAGTTTATAACAGACTGTCATCAATTATTTGGAAATGGAGATTACGCTGTAGCTGAGAGGAAATACACACACACACACACACACACACACACACACGCACGCACGAACGCACGCATACACACGCGCGCGCACACACACACACACACACACACACGCACGCACGCACACAC
>NW_017805540.1:2271442-2309558 GCF_001891065.2 Hippocampus comes
CACACACACACACACACACACACACACGTTGGAGGAAGAGTAGGGCAGAATTCCACCTCCGGGTGTTGGTTTTGTTGAGAACTTAAGAGTCTGAGTTGACTTCTTATGCACAGCCATGCCTCCCCTCCTTTTTTTCCCACACGTTTACGACAGGACGCTCCACTTTGCAATAGATCAGCAATTGTAAAGCCACAGGGCACATTGTCTCTTGCTCTCACTGAAGACATTTTATAGTGACAAGGAGGGGTCGAAAACGCTCGCCTGAAACGCTCTCATGGACAATCAGAGATGCAGGCTAACTTTTGTAGATGCTTTTTTGTTCTAATTCAGTTTTACTTTATATATCAATAATTAAAATAAAGTAGTATTTAATATAGTCAAAAACCACATAAAAATGTCGGCATAGTTCTCAAGGTTGTTTGTTGTCTTGTAGGTGTTATGCCTTTGTTTGTGTGAAGCACATTGAGTTACCTTGTGTATGAAATGTGCTATACAAATAATAATAATAATAGTAATAATAATAATAATAATAACAATAATACTCCGATATACTCTCAGACACTACTGAAAGAGCCTGATCACATTTGGGAAATTTTTCACTCATACATTGTTAATTCAAGCACTCTCAACACACAACAGATTTTTTCCCCTCATACTAAAACAGTTTTACGCATGCTACTGAAATGCATTCATTGCACACTACTGAAACACCCATTCACAAACCCAGGAAATCCTCTCACAGTGCTTTTTTTTCTTCTCAGACACACAACTGACACACTGTGACACACTACCTCAGTTAGTAATTTTAGTAAGGTACTTTTATTTCTTTACTTTGCTTTTAAATGTCTTTAACTTTTGTTTGTTAAAGCATTTAAAAGTCCTTGATGTCAAGCACATTGAGCTATCTTGTGTATGAAATGTGCTATTTTAATAAAGCCTCCTCCTGTTTTTTTTCACACACTACTAAAATGTTTCACTCACATTCACTACTATATATACTATACGATACCATACAGATTACTGAAATGCACATTTTAGTATGACAGCGTTTCAATATGCTTTGTGGTCGCATTTTAGTTGTGTCTATGAGCTAATTCTGAATTGCACCCCAGCCGGCCCCTCACACTACGCATCCGTGCTTACATTTACACACACGCGTGTGCAGCAATTGGTTACTTTCTCGACACGTTTGTTGCATGCATTCGGACCCACCCTTGGAACTCCTCATTGCCTTTCACTGGGGCCGACACGCCTACCTGCATGTGGCCGCATGCAAACGGTGCAATTAGACAGCGTGAGAGCGCAGAGCTTGTCGTCAGGGAAGGGCTGCTTGCAAGTGTCACTGGCTTTTCAACAAACTTTTTCAAATGGAACTCCTGGTCACCTCAAGAATGTTGAACCGGGAACGACACATTCTTTACGCAACCACAGCTATTGGTTTATTTTTCTTTCCCCCCCCACTGTGTCCGCTGCTTCTTTTAATTGGTGTCAACGGACAAGTCACCACACAGGGAATTCATGTTTGCATGAACCTCGTATGACTTTTCAAATGTTGCTGAGTCACAATCCAATTCCCTGTTCTATGGTTATCATCATTATTTTCTTCTTTTGTGTCACTGACAAAAAAAAACAGAATAGGAAAGGCAAAACACACACGCTTAATGCAGTCGATTCTTGTAGGATTTACTCATTTCACACGTTTTGATTTGTGAGGTCTCAAAATGTTCGACTCACCTTTGACTTTGCAGTGAGCATTGGTAAAACCCCTTTTTTTTAAATAAATCAGACTTTACAGTAGCTTATACTTCAATTTGCAAGATTTTTTGTCCTTTTGTTAATGAGGGGACATCAGCAACCCAGAAGAGCAGAGGCATGTTTGCTCATTTTTAAGGGTACTCAAGCACCCGGAAAGTGAATGTAAGCATCCCAAAACAAATGTGGTAGATATTTTGAGATCTACCAGCACCCTTAAATCTCTAATCCCAGATTTGCCCCTGCAGAGGGGCGCAAACCATGCAGGGGGCATTAACATCAAAGATGCAACAGATTCGGAGAAGCAAGATATACGCATCCATGGCCCCAATTAAGAAATGTGTTGGATTTTATTGGCCCCAAGAAAGATTCAAAATTTCTAAAAAACACATAAACAGGCAAGGGGATTTGTTTTACTACTTTTAGCTGATTTAGCACTTATGTTGTTTTGTTTTGCTCTTGCAGGACATTTTTTTTGTCATTTCGGTCAAGATTAACCGCTTGCAGCAAATTGTCTGTTCGGTGATTTTGTTTTTCCTTGTCAGGACAACCACTGTATAAAATAAGAAAAGGGGAAAACTATTTTCTGCGCTAAGAAGTCGTTAAGCACCTTTTTGGGAATCGTATTGGATTCACCTGGGGATTTTTTTCCTGAGTACTTTACTAGTGTTTTGGGGGTTTCATTTTTTTAAACAATTTTTTGTTTGTTTTATGGCATATTTCTTTCCTCTTTTTCTGAATATTTTTCTGGGTTTTTTTTTTTTTTTGGTTTTTCAGGATTTTTTCAGTTCTAAGCAAAAAATACCTGTTATTTCGAATCTTTTCCTGTTTTTCAGATTTTTAATTTTTTTTTTTTAATAACAGAAAATGATATTCTGAAAAAGCAGTCCAAAGAAATCTGACACCTCCTCCCCACACACAAAAGTACATAAAACAGGAAAGTCGCTTTCTTTTTTTTTTTAAACCAGCATAGTTAATTCTAGGTAAAGTGTAAATTCTTTTGCCAACTGTAACAGGTTGTTAACCTATTAAAATCTACATTTGGTGCATTAAAAACGCAATGCACTCTTGCAATTCCCTAACTTGACAGTGTCTTGGACGTGCAATGAGCCAACCAGTAGAATGTCACTGTCAGTGAGTGAGTTCAGTCCTCATTCCTGTCAGCGACAGCGCAAGAGTGGGGAGTGTTTTGCAAACACGCACGAGCGAGCGCGCGCGCGCACACACACACACACACACACACACACACACACACACACACACACACACACACACACACACACACAGTCAAAGGTGTGGTTTCTTTGCGATCCAAAAGCGCTCAGCTTCCGCCTCTTCCCAGCAGACCGAACTCAGCGCACCAGGAGACGGCCACCGGGGGCAAAAGGGTGCACGGTCTGTCCCCAAAATCAACAAAACCTCTCTAGCTGATTTCCCCCCCGACCACCAAAAAAGTAAATAAATCACCCCCCTCCCAGTGCTAAGATGAGTATGTTCGGCGGTTCCACGTCCAGACTGGCGTCTATGGGCCAGCGCAGTAATTCCCGACCGGACTTGTCGTCGTCAAGCTACATGAGGAACGACGTTTTCTTGTCTGGGAACGGTTTACAAGGTGGGGACTACCAGATGGCGGACGGCGGCTACACGACGTACAAGACTACCTACTCCAGGTCTTCCGTGCACGGCGGAGGAGGCACCGGCGGACGCAAAATGCAAGTTAGCATGGGAGCTGGCGGCGGCGGCGGCGGCGGCATAAGGTAAGTTGCGACAAAATCACCTGTTGCATTCGCAAACATAATCGTTCCAAGGCACTTTTTTTTAATGCTGTTACTGTTATATTACAAGGCTATTAGAATTACAACCAATAGCGAAAGTAGTCGTAGTAATAACCAAAACAAAAAAACAGCAAAAAAAAAAACGGCATAGTCCTTGTCGGAGCTGTGCTGAATCAGCATTTTTAAAAAAAATCGGTATCGTAATGACTATGCGGTGACTTTGATTCCATAGACTCTTCTTGCATAAGGTTCTGACCACAACAGAGGAAATGCTTGGAACGCCCCTCCCTAATTCCCCTCTTGGGTGATCTCACGCAGACCTTTGGACGTTTGCAAACGGTGGCCGATAGTTGATTCCTCTTTTATTAACAAAGCCTTCTTTCAGAATGTGAGCATTTCAGTCGATGCTATTTGTATGTTTTTTATTCATACAATAAAAAGGTCAAGCCACTTTCATTATTTTGTGACTTTTGATCACCATAGAACCACATATGACACCAGACCTGTTTGCTCAGTACGCATAAAAGAAACAAATCTGAAGGTTTTAAGTGAGATGAATGATAAAATGTTAAAATCTAACCTAGAATGTCTCCGAGAGCTTTTATAACACTATTGTTTGTTGGTATTGCGTCATTTTATTTATACAGTGATGGTTGAAAAAGCCTCAAATGTTAAAAAAAGAAAAGAAAACGCAACCATCAACTTTGTGGGACTTAAGATCAGTGTTTTATGATGATAGTCATAGACCAGATATGACTGTCTTCTCAGTGCATTAAACAAAAGAAATCAGAAGGCTTTATCAATTTCTGCCAACTTCTAAAACATTAATGTGTTTTCAACAGACCTCTTCAATAGTTACTATAAAGTTTTATTATACAGAGGATGAAGGATAAAATGTACATAACGTCCTCTTTTTGTATACTTAATAATAGCGTATTACTATTTTTGGATTGATTTTTTTTTTTAATTGTTTAAGCCTTCACATCAATTCCATGGAGAGTGTGTGTGTGTGTGTGTGTGTGTGTGTGTGTGTGTGTGTGTGTGTGTGTGTGTGTGTGTATATATGTGTGTGCGCGTGTGTGTGTGTGTGTGTGTGTGTGTGTGTGTGTGTGTGTGTGTGTGTGTGTGTGTGTGTGTGTGTGTGTTCATGTTCATGTTAATAAACGTATGTTTTTGTTTTTTAATTAGAACAACCTTTTGTATTTTTTGGAATGGCTACGAAAACTTCCTTGACGTTAAATATTAAATAAATAATCCACGACCGGCACTCATAGTAACCCAGATCAGTGTTTTCCTACCAGTTGGTGCACGTTAGTGTGCCTTGAGCGATCATCAAGCATACCACGGGACATTACTCAGTTTTACTGAACTGGTCACAAAATTATCTATTCACTACAAATGGTTTGCCTTTATTCCTATTTATATGCCAGTGGTTTATAGTGGCACACAGGACAATTAAAAGCTTCCATAAAATGCCGATAAAGGTTTTTTGTTTTTTTTTTGTGTGGTGGAGTACTGACAGTTTTTTCCTGATGTAAAAACGGGTCACTGCTCAATAACGGTTAGGAAATGGTGACGTGGATTAGGTGCTCAAAAACCTCATAACTTGAGAGCTGTAGCAACTTTCTTGCGAGCCGTTTTAATGAAAGCTGTCTGTCAAGATGGGAATATTTATTGCTTTCTCGCATTGCAGTGTGGAGGACATTCAAGAGAAAGTAATGCAGCTGAAAGCCATGAGTCATGAGTACCTGCAAAGAGCAAAGATGATCCTGCAGAGTGTGAGTACTCTCCTCGACATGAGCGCCTCGATTGCTAGAAATGAGCACAAAGCAGATTAGTGGTCAATTGGTGATTGCAATCACTGATAAAATGGCTTGTTGACATACCAATCTGGTGGGGGTGGTCGCGGGAAAAGCGGAGAATGCGGCTCGCGTTGATTTATTGCGGCTGTCCTGCCAGGGCGGACCACCGGCGGAGGCCGAGAAGATGCTGATGATGGCGTCCGATCATATGGAGCTCTTGAGGACGTATGGAATGGACCTGCAGCAAATGCGCATCCCCAACGATGTCTTCGCCAGGTAAACCAAAAAAAGTGTCTACCTTCTCTGTGCAACGAACAATTTGGACATTCTTGGTCAGGCTGAACATGTCATTCCTCTCATTTTAAACTTGCAGTGTAAACCAGCTGGAGCACATGTATGGCGGTGTCCAACAGCAACTAATAGGCACCATGACCATCAAACGGAACACGGCCAGCAGTCTGGGCGCTGCCGAAGGAGGCAGGCTCTTTAAAGACGCAATGGCCTGGATTAGCCAGCAGAAGGTAAGACATTAAAGACATCAATTGGTGTTTGGAGTGCAAATGTTGGGAAACAAAGTGTTACTTCCGCTTTAACTCTTTGAGCACCATTGTCAAGTCAGTGACGCCAGCTGTTATCAACAAAATGTTTTATGAGAACAAACAAAGAAAAGTCTCGGCCAACTCTAGTTTGATTATTAGAAAGTAAAAAATAAACAAACAAAAAACACTAACTATGGCCAGCAGATGGCAGCATTGGGTCTCTTTTGGATGAGATCACCACGTAGCAAAACAATGGCAGACCTCTGAAAATTGATTGTTATCATCAGCTTGTTATTGAGTGTCACGTTGAATCAAGTACATAGTGTCACAAAAGATGATCATTCAAATTTAGAAGTAGAAGCGAACGTGTAATGTACATAAATGCCCACACACAAATGCATGGCATGGTGCATGCACACACATGCACACACTACTAAATACTACTACAACTAAATAGCGTGCTAATGGTTTTTAAAGTTTTTCAAAATTGCTACACTGGTGAATATTTGTCAATACATTATTTTGCCATTAAATACTAACTTATTTTCCCATTTCAATTTTACAACAGTGCTAAACATTACCACAAACAAAATGGCTCTCAACACCCCAGGAAAAGTAAAAAAATAGACATATCAATGAATAAATAAGTAGACAGACCAATATGAACACATTTTAATTTTAAAAACAAATAAATCTGATCAACTACTGCCAGTCAGCTCTTCCACAAGAAATAGCTGAGTGCCTAGATTGTGGTAGCATATAAAAATAAATATTATTTTATTTTTTTTGTTACCTGTATTTATTTTCCCTTTGTTGATCCAAATTGGACAGATCTTCATTTGCAATGCCAACCTGGCCGCAGACAGCAGAGCAAAACAAAGCAAAAATAAAAGCAAATACAAAAACAGACAATAAACTGTATGATATAGTTACATTGTTGTTTCTATTTGTGATGTGCTCTGATTATTTTGGGATGATAAGACATGATTTGTTTTAGTTTAGTTTAGTTTGTTTGTGAGCGTCTGCAGGGCCTTCCCGTGCGTCAGAGATGTTCAAAGCGGTGCACAACTCCGAACATGGCGTTGTTGCAACACGTAAGACATATTCCAAGTTGCACAAGCTGCGTGGATAATTGCATGTATGAGTCTAGGAGGTGGAGGAGGAGGGTGCGCACTCTCCCTATCACTCCCACTGACCTGTTGGTAACTGAAACCATATTGACACACTGCCAAAACCTGATCCGCCGGTGAACGAGGCCGAGGAGTGCAACAATGACATGGGAAGGGGAATATGGCGGATTAGTTTGAAGGGAACGAAGCGACGTGTTTGCGAGGGGGAGGCCGAAAAAGAACAGTAACTGAGTGTGAATTGTAGCGCTTATCAGACAGATGTTGGAAGAACAGGGCAGGTCGACATGCTTATGGGAAAACGCCCTCCTGCCCTCTTCAAAACCTCACCCCATAATGCTGTTTGCTGACACTAACATAACACCTGATTTGATCTGACTGATTTTTTACTAAGACGTTTTAGTGGTGCTGGTGAAAGAGGCCGTCATGTGTGGCTTCAGCCCAGTAAGCAAGGAAGAAGGGAGTGGCGTGCGAACAAAGACTCAAAAGAGAAGAGAGAGTGGAAAAAAAAATGGGAGTAAAGTGCAGGGACAGGCAGAGGTTGTTCTTATCAAAAGACCAGAGCTGAACAAAGAGGGGCATAGTTGGAATAGTTTCCTGCTTGCAACTGGATGTTAAGATGGGTTGGCCATAGACTGCCACCTAGAGGACAAAAGGGAGAAGGCTACAGTTTGGAGAAATTCATGAGGTATATTTGTACAATGCGATGCAATGAAAGTTAAAGTTTACAGATTTTACATCTATATATATATAAATAAATAAATCTATATAAAATGTAGACACACGCACACACACATGCACATTCACAAACTTATTAACGTTATTCTTAAACTTGCAGCGCATGATTCAGACGGCTCCTTGGGGGGAAGACTCGGCCACCATTGAAAAACAAATCATGAGCCACAACAAATTCCACAGCACCATTCAAAGGAGCCAGGAAGTAGACCGTGCCCGGGACGAACTGGTACGTAGCCTTGGTCTGCTTCACTCTTCTGTGACCTTTTTTTTTTGTCTGTCTTTTGAAGCGCCTCTTAACCGAGGTCATTCGTAACAATAAATAAAAAAAAGGACTTGTGTTTAGGGCATGAGGGGTGACAAGTCCAACCTTTACATCATGGAACAAGAATGGGACAGTCTGCAGGTAGAAAGAAAATCTTTGATAAGCAAAAGTGCTCTGGAGTTTTGGGGAATCGATTGAATTGATTTACTGTGTGTTTCATTGCAGAAAATGTCACACAACCGAGTGAATCAGCTGCGCGAGCTGCAAAGCATCATTGAGGAAATCTCTCGCGCGATCATGTGGGTGAACGAGAAGGAGGAAGAGGAACTGGTCTTTGACTGGGGAGACAAAAACATCGAGCAGTACATCCCCAAGAAGCAAGAGAGCTACTCTGTAAGTTTTGCTCTCTTGCCGCTTCCCCTACTTGGTGGACCGTTGGGACATGACACCTCTATCCTCTTCTTCACACAGAGGCTGATGAAAGATCTGGAAGAGAAAGAGAAGGAGCTGAACAAGCTGAAGGTGAAAGCAGACGGCCTCCTGAGCAACAACCACCCAGCCTCGGATAAGATTGAAGTGAGTTTTTTTTCCGGCTTCCGGATCCCTCTGTACTTTCTCTCATGTGTGGGTCAGTGAGGCACTGCCAAGGAAACAATATGACAGCACGTGTGACTGAGTATGACGTCTTTTATATAATTGGGGGTACAAAATAGGCCTTGGAAGTTCTAATTTTATCTGTTGTGAGTGTAGTCCATGCTGGATCCTGTTGATAGATGGTTTCTGTGTGTATCTGCCCTCAGGCCTACATGGATACCTTGCAGACCCAGTGGAGCTGGCTTCTCCAGATCACCAAGTGTATTCACATTCATTTGAAGGAGAATGCAGCCTACAGCCAAGTAAAATAGCACTTGACTCGTTTAATCGTATATGGTCAAAACTGACGGGAGATGCTAAAAACGTGTTTTTTAAAAATCTCCTGCTTAGTTTTTCAAAGAGGCGAATGAGACCTATGAGAAGTTGAAAAAGGACCGCGAGAACATCCAGACCAAGTTCAAGTGCAACAAAAACACCCCACTGGAAAACCTTGTGGAGCTCCTGAAACTCTTGGAGGTACTAATGTGCACATACCAAATTCCTTTGGGACATATTCCATGTCAAAACAACATGATTTTGAATACTTGTTTCTCTGGTTTGTGATTTAAAATATTTTTTTTTTGGGTGGGATGCACCAAACACACTTCTGACTGCCTATAGAAAGAGAAGGAACGAATCATGGAGAATAAGAGACAGGTTCAAAGCCTGGTCAACAAGTCCAAGACTATTGTGAGGCTGAAGCCCCGCAACCCAGAGGAACCGACAGCAACCAACAACCCCATCATGGTCCAGGCATTGTGTGACTTCAAGCAGGACCAGGTGGGTCCTCGAAGGGCAATGAACCATATTTGGGAACTTAAGTGGCTGTTCGACACAGACCCTGACCACCTTACATGTGATTCTATCCAAAACAATCAGCAAATCTTGAGTGCAAAAATAACAAGTATTTCAGTCATTATGTCATTGTATGACAGTACAATGACAAAATAAAGAGCAATCTGGAAAGCCCTCGTCAAGACTTTTAATTTGCAGTATGTCTTCGATGTGGTTTGTTGCAAATTGATTTTTTTTTTTTTTAGAAAGGGATCCTCAAAGGGAATGAGGGCATACTGAAAGACAACACGCAGCGCAGCAAGTGGCTCGTGACTGGCCCAGGAGGTCTGGACATGTTGATTCCCTCCGTGTGTCTGCTGATCCCCCCGCCGAATCCCCTCAGCATCGGCCTGGCCAACAAGTAAGATCAGTCTCTAACAAATGCACATTGACATCAATTTCAGTTGCCAGCAGTCGTCAGCACAGGGCAAAATAGGCAGCCCCCTGAGATGGGTAGAACATAGAACATTCATTGCCAAGAAAATTCTGGCTTGACTTGCGCTTGTTCAAGCGCATGTTTACTGCCTTGGTATTGTAGTCGTCGTGTCTGTTCTTATGCTTCAAACGTGGTTGTTCCCTAAGGAATGAGCAATATTATGAGGCCATCCTGGCTATATGGAATCAGCTGTACATTAACATCAAGAGCCTCATCTCGTGGCAGTACTGCCTCAAGGACATCAACTACATCAACTCTCTCACATTCTCCATGGTAACGGATTACAACCTTGACGCCACTCGAACAATTAGGCAGATTTTTGCTCACCTCCTGTGTCGTCGTTTGCCTGGCAGATATCGAAAATGCGCCCCGAGGAGTACCGTAGCATCATCAAAAGACTGGAGACCCACTACCAAGAGTTTCTGCGTACCAGTCAAGGTTGTGACCTTTTCGGGGAAGAGGATAAACTCACCATCCAGGGCCACTTTGATCAAGCCCAGAACCATTATGATACCCTGGTTGTCCAGCTGACCGGCTACAGTGAGTTGTCTAGTTCGACATCAATGACCTACAGCTTGATTTGATTTGATTATAACTAACATCACTATTTCTTCTTCTTTTGCATTTGAAGAGGAGGATAAGGAGCCAAGCAAACCCGCGCCTCCCAAAATCCAGGCCCTCAGCATCTTGCTGCTCAATAGTCTGCAGGAGCTCCGAAGGAGGCTGGAGCTGGCCGAGACCGGACTCACCGGCCATCTGCACGTTTGCTCGGGGGAAAACAGCCTGCAAGAGTGCTTAGTGCACATCGAAAAACTGCAGGTATGGCAAGAATCACTTTGTAGGTAAATGGCAAAATTGCAAGCACTTGAAAATGCTGGAGCAGAGCGATAGCCAAGGGCTTAGCATTTCTGCCTCACAGTTTTGAGGTTGTGGTTTCAATCTCGGGTCTGGCCGTTTGAATCTGGCTCTTTGGAGTTGATATGTTCTCCTGTGTGGCTTTTCCCTGCATATGGGAGTAAATTTGTAAAGACAGTTAACCACTGTAAGTCACTCACTCAAAGCAATAAGCATTGCTTTGCTGCCATCTTATTGCAACTTGATGCCAAGGAACGAGGAATGAGCTGATGAGCTTAATTTCGACAAAAAGTACTGCTTTGCTGCGATCTTATTCCATCTCGGTGCCAAGGAACTATGTTGAAGTGAGCTGAGCACTTTGTGGCATCTATAGGCTCTAGACCAGTGGTGGCTAAGTCGGTACTCGAGAGCCCATGTCCAGTTTCAGATGTCTCCCTGCTCCAACACACTTGATTCCAATGATCAGTATCGTTATCAGGCTTCTGAAAAGCTTGCTGATGAGCTGATCATTGGAATCAGGCTTAAACAGGCTGGATAGGGGTTCTACATGACTGGACTTAGGCACCCCTCCTCGAGACTCTAAATTGTCCACAGTTGTGAATGCGAGTTTGAGTGCTCGTTTGTTTGTTTGTTTGTTTATTGAACATATATAAAACATACAATAACAGATTGACAAAATGCAAACAAAAATTATGAAAGGAAAAATAAAAGTAAGTAATACAAACACCATCACAGTTATATGTTCAAAGGAGTAGGGAGAAGTATACAACTTATCTAGTCCTACCCCTTGTTGTGCAATAATGTGTATTGATCATTTTCCAATACCAAAGAAAAGGAAGAAATCTACATATCATCAAATACTTTTACCCTTTTGTGTACTGTACTTATCTATTTATACACCTTTCGGTTTGTATATATATAATTGTTCTTTCTACTTTTTATATCAAATGACTCATATTCATTATATATACTGCATTTCTTGAATACATTCAATTAGTTGTTCAAGTTTGTCTATATCAAGGATGGGCAACTGGCTCGGAAGTCTGTGTTCCTTTGTAACCGAGTACCACTGATTAAAAAGTGTGGCCCCCTGCAGCATTTAAGTTGCCCATCGCTGGTCTATATGTATCGTATGATCGCCTGATGACCAGTCACGGGTGTACTCTGCGACTATCAGGATAAGCGCCATAGAAAATGACAATGATGGATTTAATGTGCCCTACTATGTTCATGTCCAGTTGGTGCACCAAGATCTGGACTCCATTCACGATGAATACCTGCGCCTCAGAGAGAAGATTCTAAAGCAGCTGGAAGGGATCCCTCCCGACTCAGAGCAAGCTAAGTTCCTGCGCTCAGAGCTGGAAATCATCAGCCAGAAACTGGGGGGTCTGCAGGGTCTCTACTCGGCTTACATCCAGAGGTACGCTTTCATCCTGGAAAAAGAAATACAACAAAAAGGACGCATTCACTTCAGTGCTGTTTAAATCGATGATGTCATGTGATTGCCAACAGAGTGTCAGCGCTGAAGTCCTTGCTTGAGACTCTTCTCCAGGTTGAAGATGTTGTCAAAGTCCATGAGGCCCGCCTGACGGAAAAAGAAACCACCTCACTGGACCCGCGAGAACTGGACAACTACCAGAGCACTCTGAAGGTTTTTACACATTTTGACTTCCTTACCTTCTTTGACCAGAAGAGCAAAAACAGGTTCATAACCATGCATTTAATTTTGGCCCCTTTCATGTCACAAAAATCACCTTGCAGGGTTACAAGAACAATATAAAATGAAGTATTGTATGATGAGCAATAGAAAACAGTCAAACAGGAGCGGGAGGAATTTCAATAAAAATGCACCATCTGGAAAGAAGAATTGGACACAGCACAATAAATTCAAAGAAGAAGGCTAAAAGGAAAGTGTGTGCTGTGTCACAGGTGGTTTGCACATGGAATATTAGCGAGGCATTGTGAAATCGGTTGTAAAACCTGTGTCTGTTTGAATCTGTTGTTAGAAATGTAATTTCAACAAGAAATCTATTCAATTACATTTTCCGATATTTCAAATGATGTCAGATTATTATTCATTTACTTCAAAGCAAATGAAAATCGAGCTGGAGCACAAAAAAGACCTGCTGACCGCGATGGAGTCGGAGCTAGCCAAAGCGGTTCAATGGAACGGTCAAGTCTCGGAGTCCTTCCACAGGTGCGACGTGGACTTGTCCAAATACGCAGAACTGGTGGGTCAACTGTCTGACCGCTGGCGCCGCATCCAAACCCAAATCGATACCAGGTTAGTACACCATCACATTTTATTTTTGTTTGGCTTCTTGTAAGGAGGCTCAAAAACATCCCTTCATCCTTCCTCCTCCCACGCTTTCCTCTTTCAGATTGTGGGATCTGGAGAAGCATGAGAAGCAGCTGAAAAATTACCAGCAGAACAGCACTTCCATCGACCAGTGGATAAACAATGCCCGGAAGCGCCAGGACGGCCTTCAGAATGTTAAACTCACTAACATCCAGATGGTCATGGACTACCTCAACCAGCAGAAGGCATGTTTCCACCCCTGCTTCCTTCTTTACATTCGTCTATAGTCCCCAAAATGGAAAAGTCTCATTTAACTGAATGACCTCTCCGTAGATACTTCACGGTGAAATCAAAGGAAAGAAAGACAAGGTGGAGGATGTCCAGAAAGATGCAGACACCTGTGCTGCCTCCATTAAGGTTGGTCAGGCTTCAAATGTGTGCTCTTAAAGACAAAAAAAAAAAGATTCGTAGGCTACTAGATGAATCCTTCCCCTCTCTTCTGACTGTGTGTCGTGTTTTCAGGACTATGAGTTGCAGCTCGCTTCCTACAGTTCCGGCCTGGAAACGCTCCTGAATATTCCGATCAAGAGAACCATGCTGAAGTCGCCCGCTACTGTTATAAGACAGGAGGTATTCATCATGTTTTAGTTGTTAAGTCACCACACTCCACACTGGTCGCTTCATTAAGTGCATGATGATAATGAGATTCAATAGTTGTATCACAAATCTGGCTTTAGAAAGATATTACAAATGAAGGATTCAAATTTTGTTGTTGGTTTACACTGGTGTAAAACTGCCATATACAATGGTACCTCTACTTCCGAAATTAATTGGTTCTGGAAGAAATTTCCAAACTAGAAAACTTTGTAAGTCGAGATGCGTTTTCCATGTAAATGCCCGATTCCGTTCCAACCCCCCCCCGCCCCCAAATTCCGACATAAATGTTTTCTAAAGCATAAAAATGCATCAACATATGTAACAAAAACATGTTACAATTAGATTATTGCATAATAAATGAGAGTTGTGCACAAAACAAAGAATAGATTAAAGACTAAAAATGGTGGTCATTTAACTTTTAACTGCGTCCTCATCGTTTTTTGCCCTCTTTAGTTCATGTTCTCTCTCAGAAGTGGTTTTTGTAAAGAACTGATCCGAGGACATTTGGTTTTGTCGGCTTTTACCAATCCTTCGAATGTCCAAGGCAAACATCAGCATAGTGAGCGATCGCTGGACTGGTGAACACTTTTTCTGGGTGATTCACATTTACGTAAAACTATCGGAATGCCTCATGGCCCGCAGGGGCGAATGGTGAGGATGCCGCAGAGACGCATATCTATCTATATATCTAGCTACACACAGGCGCATTCGGTAGAGGTCCCTCTTTGCCAATGGGATGCCAGGAAGATGCCAGGTAATATCCAATGGCTGAGCAGCTATAAGTATGTTGCGTTCAGGAAACTCAGAGTTGCGATTAGCAGCCCATACTGTATTTTTACCTTTCGTATCTTGAAATTTCTTTCGTAACAAGAGGCAATATTTTCCTGTTGAGGCGTTTCGTAACTTGAAAATTTCATATGAAGAGACGTTCGAAAGTAGAGGTACCACCGTATCATACTCAGAGCTGTGTCTGGTTTTTTTAAATCTTCTGTTATTTCACATAACTATATATTTTAAATGTCCTTTTCTAGTTGTATTATTAATTATAATTCACAGTTCTATAGTTCATTAATACAAATATTTACTGGGAATACAACTTTAACTAGGTTAATTATACACTACGTTGTGTTACCGTTTATGTACATACGCTGGCTAAATCATCACCATAGGAAGGGATTTCCCTTCATAAACCAAGGACACCCTGTAATCCTGTGTTTTCAATAAACGTCCACAAAATAGGTGTATAGTACAATACTACTGGAAAATTGATTCTGGATTTCTGTCTGCCATCAGGCGTCGGACATCCAATCCCAGTACATCGAGCTCCTCACTCGCTCAGGTGACTACTACAAGTTTCTTGGGGAGTTGCTGAAGAACATGGAAGAGCTGAAGGTAACTTTCAGGACTTTTTAGTACTTGGTATGCTGGATGACCGAAGACAAATTATCAAGCCTATCTAAACGAGTTTTCTCTCTTCAGATTAGGAACACCAAGATTGAGCTGCTGGAAGAGGAAATTAGACGCCTCAAAGAACAGCTTGGGGATAGTGGCGGGAAAAATAAGTCTCTGGAAGATGCGTTGGCCCGCCTCAAGCTGGAGCTCAGCCAGTCAAAAGACCAGCTCATTTCACTGGAGGAAGTCAAGAGAACCACATCCATTCAAGTATCTGCCGCCAAGGAGAGCCTGGAAGGTACCCACAGCCAGATCCAAGAGCTGACTGACCAGCTCAACCGCATTAAGTACCAACTGGAGGAAGAAAAGAGGAAAAAAAGGCTGGCCGAAGAGCGCTACACTAGCCAACAAGAAGAATATGAGGCGGCCGTTCGCCGCAGACAGAAAGAGCTGGATGAGCTTAACTGGCTCAAGATTGACTTGGAAAAGACTGTCAATGACAAGGAACGTGAGATGGAGAGGCTGAAGATACTGCTGGAGGAGGAGGCGGCACGTCGCCGCAGTGCCGAGTCAGATATTTCAAAGGTAAGAACACAGTGCACCCAGGAGCTCAATCAACTTAAGCAAACGTACGAGACCCAGATCCACGTCACCAAGACCACTGTCCTGAAAGCCTCGCAGCAGAAGGAAGAGGACTCAGCCGAACTGAGGCGGCAGTATGAGAAGCTCACAGGAGAGAAGAGAGATCTCGAAGATGAGCTCCGTAGACTCAAACTCTCCATTGCCCACGCCGAAGAGCAAAAAAACAGAGCGGAGATGGAGACTAACCAGCAGAGGTCATCACTGACCCAAGAGACAAGGATGCGGAGTGAGCTGGAAGTGCAAATCAGGAAGTTCACGCAGCAGAGAGATGACGATGAGCTCAAACTAAAGGAGGCCACCAAAAATATTCAAGAAAAAGGTCGTCAGATCAGTATGCTTACACGTGACATCGAAGAAGAAATGAAGAAGAGGAGGGCCTTGGAATTGGAAATCAGTCTCCTGAAACAGTCTGAGGGAGAGCTAAAGGCGACCAACGCCTCCTGTCTGGAGACAATTAACAAGCTTAAACTGTCTGAGAAGGAAATCCGCATCACCCGAGTGGAGCTGGAGAAGCAGACCAGTGACCGCAATAAGGCAGAGCAGAGTGCTGTGAGGCTCCAGAGCCACATCCGGGAACTCCAATGCGCCCTGGATGCCATGGGAGCCGATATGGAGAAGCAAAAGAAGGCAACCCAAGACGAGCTCACACGCAGGAAGAGGCTGGAGTCGGAGTTAGAGAGGGTGACACAGACATGCAAAGAGTACACCACCACGATCACAAGCCTCAAGTCGATTCAGGTCGAGGCTTCCAACTCTGAAAGAAAGTACGGACAGGATCTCAGAGCTCTTCAGGATGCTCTGGATAAGAGCCACAGGGAGCACAAACTCACCAAAGATGAACTGGCAGCTGTGATCGCTGAACTGAAGACATTGAAACAGAAGCTCCACCATGATCAACTCCAGATTGTGGAGTTCAACCAGCGAAATGAAAGTCTGTACAAAACCATCGAGGACAAGAGCCGCCACCTCAACGAATGCACCGTTGAAATCGAACGTCTGAAGGCTCAGGCTCAGAACCTGACAAAGGAGAAATTGATGCGGGAGGAGGAGCTGAGGGTCCTTATGCAGGAGAGGGATCAGTTGATGATGAGCAGGGATGCTGTTGATGGGGAAAATGCATCTCAGATTGCAGCCTTGCATGTCCAACTTCAGAGTAGCAACAAGAGGACAGCGGAGCTCCAGGCTCTCGTCAACGACCTGACCAAGGAGAGAGAAAAGCTTATGGTCGAAATAGACAAATTCCAAAAGCAGTCTTTTGAGGTATTTTTGATTGCACTGAAGGAACGCCTCTGCATAATTCCACTTTTTTTTTTTCTGCTTTTGCATGAACAATTGTGGAGTCTTAAGACTCAACACAAAGCATTTATGTATGCAACATTGCCAAACACAAGATGGTGTGTTTAAGGAGTGTAGTCATAAATTTCCGCTGCTGCTCCAATCTGCATGTGCTTATAACCATAACCAACCACAGATCTTAACTCATTATCACTATGTACTAATTCAATCAATCCATCCATCAAACTTTATTTATATAGCACTTTTCATACATAAATTGGATGTATGTAATTGTTTATGCAGAGTTAAAGTATGACAGTGGACCCACTTAACGCAACCAGAATCCATTCCAGTAGTTTGTTCATTTTGCTCAGATGAATTTTCCTTGTAGGAAAAAAAACTGGAGTAGAATTAATGAGAAATATATTTTTTAAAATTTTATTATTTTGTAATGTATTTTACTTTGACTGTGTTTTCCTTAAAATTTTAGGTTGAATCAGTCAATCACTGAGTTCTGAGAGTCCACTGTCCACGTAGATCGCGTCGCTACTTGTTCTTGGGCAAGCGCCCTTCAATCACTGAGTTCTGAGAGTCCACTGTATGTGGAGATCGTGTAGCTACTTGGTTTTGGGCAACCTTCCTTCACATGTTTTAATCTTGCATTTGCTCATATCTCCACAGACATCCATCATGGTGCATGAGTCTCAAAGCAAGTACAGTGAAGTGCTGCTGGAGAGGGATGATTTGCTCTCAAAGCTTAAATTGCTGGACCAGGACAAACACCGGCAAAAGCGCCTTGAAGATGAACTGGCCCGTATCAAACACTCCCTGGAGACTGAGCTTCGCAACAAGCAACGCTTAATTGACGAGAAAAACACAGTTATCAAGGATTTCACCCTTTTGAAGAGCCAGTACGAGCTGAAGGAAACCCAGCTCAGGCAGTGGGAATCAGACAGGTCCAAGACAGATCAAGATAGGTTGAGTCTAAAGAATGAGATTGAGAGGTTGATGAGAGAGCTTCGACTTGTTGAGGAACGTTACAAGAGCAGGTTGTTGAGCTCTGAGAAGGAGGTGACAGAGCTAGGTCTCAAGAGAGATGCACTGCAGAGAGAGATTGAGAGGTTGCAGAGAAGGCCAAGCACGTCAAACAGACAGACCCAGACGGATATGAAGGTTGCCACAATTGACCCTTCGAAGCTTGTATTTGACGGGGTGCGTCGCAAAGTCACAGCCCACCAGCTTTGTGACTGTGGTATCATCAGCAAGTCGACTCTAGAGCTGCTGCTGCAGGGGAAAAAGACAGTGGATGAGGTCGCCGTTGAGATCCAAGTGAATCTCAAGGGCACAGGCATTATTGCTGGTATGATGGCAGGTTCTCAAGGCAAAATGGCCTTCACTGAAGCAAAAAATAGAAATTTCCTTAGCCCAGAGAGCGCACTTATGTTGTTAGAGGCTCAGGCGGCAACAGGCTACATATCAGACCCTGCTTTTAATGACAAGATGCCTGTGGACACCGCTTGTTCCAGGGGGATTGTGGACACAGAAGACAGAGACGTCTTAGTGAAAGCTGAAGCTGCGAGTGTTGGTTTCAAAGATCCCTACACGGGTAAAGTGTTGTCTGTGGGCCAGGCTTGCAAACAAGGCCGAATCGACAAGGAGACAGCACTCCGTTTGCTGCAGGCTCAGGAGTCTGTTGGGGGGATATTGGACCCCGTTCTGAGTGTGTTCCTGCCAAAAGATTTGGCCCTAGATCGCAATCTAATTGATGAGGACCTCTACAGAGCTTTGAACAGAAGACCCGCATGCTACCTGGATCCCACAACAGGAGAAAAGATAAGCTATAGTGACCTTAGAAGAAAGTGTATGGTGGAACCTGTCCATGGTTTACTTTTGCTTCATGGCCCAGACAAACCCATGACGGTAAAGGGGCTCCGCGGGGAAGTTTCTGTGACAGAGCTTATCAATTCTGAATTGCTTGATGAAACTGATTTGCAGAGGCTTAGAGAAGGGCGGATCACGAGCAAAGATATTGAGGATAAGCTGAGGTCTTACCTCTACGGATCTACCTGTATTGCAGGGATCTATGATGAGGTCAATGACAGAATATGGCCCTTTTACCAGGCAATGAAGGGAGGTTTGCTCATGAGGGGAACCACCTTGGAGCTTCTTGAAGCCCAAGCTGCCTCTGGCTTCATTGTTGACCCAGTGAACAACATCTTCTTGACAGTAGAAGAGGCCACACTGCGAGGCCTGGTAGGAAAAGAATTTAAGAATAAGTTGCTATCTGCAGAAAGGGCGGTGACTGGATACACTGACCCTGCCACAGGAAAGACCATCTCCCTTTTCCAGGCCATTGAGAAAGATCTTATTGAGAAAGGCCATGGAATCCGTCTGCTCGAGGCTCAGATTGCTAGCGGCGGGATAATTGACCCAAAAGAGAGCCATCGTATTGACGTTTCCGTTGCTTATAAACGAGGATATTTTGATGAGGAGATGAATGAGATCCTCACCTACGAAGGGGATGACACAAAAGGGTTCTTTGACCCAAACACAAAGGAGAACCTAACCTATCTTCAGCTAAAGAAGAGGTGCATCACAGATGCCAAGACCGGCCTTGTACTCCTGCCTCTTAAAGACAAGAAAAAAGCACAGGCATTACAAGAGAGCCGAAGTAATGTCCTCCGCAAGAGGCGGGTGGTGATTGTTGATCCAGACACTAACCTGGAGATGTCAGTGAGAGAGGCCTATCATCGTGAGTTAATCGACTATGACACCTTTCTAGATTTGTCAGAACAGGAGTGTGAGTGGGAAGAAATCACTATCAAAGGATCAGACGGCTCAACACGCTTGGTTATAGTAGACAGAAAGACGGGGACGCAATATGACATTCAGGACTGCATGGAGCGTGGTATTATTGACCAGAAGTCCCTGGATCAGTATCGGTCCGGAACCTTAACCTTGACACAGTTTGCCGACCACATTTCCAGCAAGAGCAGCAGCACCGAGATGACAATCTCAGCCAGCAGTGCCGAAGACGTGATTACCTGCAGTAGTCCCACCCAGGCTGCACCGTCCTCTCCCACCGTTCGTAAACGCTTCAACAGTATTTCCATTACAGTCTCTCCCCCAGAGCTTTTTGATGACCAGAGCCCAGTGGGAGCCATATTCGACACCGAGACTTTGGAGAAGATAACCATTCCTGAAGCACACAGGAGAGGAATATTGGATACCATCACAGCACAGAGACTGTTGGAGGCCCAAGCGAGCACCGGAGGAATTATCAACCCCGCAACTGGGCAGAGACTAACACTGCAGGATGCTGTCCATCAGTGTGTGATTGAAGAAGCCATGGCTGGCAAGCTGAAGGCCGCGCAGAAAGCCTATCTTGGTTTTGAGGATGTGAAGACAAAGAGAAGGATGTCCGCGGCAGAGGCAGTGAAGGAGACGTGGCTACCTTACGAGGCCGGGCAGAGGTTCCTGGAGTTTCAGTACCTGACTGGAGGCCTGATCGAACCCAGCAGTGGAAAACGCATTACCATTGAGGAGGCCATTCGCAAAGGTTGGCTGGATGGCCTTGGGGCACAGAAACTTCAGGATACCCGCAACTATCCGAAAAACTTGACCTGTCCCAAGACAAAGCTGAAGATCTCCTACAAGGAAGCCATGGATAGCTGCATGGTCGAAGAGAGTAACGGTATGAAGATGCTGCAGGCTTCGTCTGTGTCATCAAAGGGACTCAGCAGCCCTTACAATGTCTCCAACCCAGGATCTCGGTCTGGGTCCAAGCCGAGCTCCAGAAGCGGGTCTCGGAGAGGCAGTGTGGATTATTCATCTACGTACTCCTACAGCTTCTCATCCAACAACACAAGTGCCAACTATTAATTCAACATCTTGTCATTACTAGAAGTATAGATTTTTATTAACTATTTTACAGTTTAACATTTTTAAAGGTCTTGCTGGCATATATGAGAATTTGGGATGTTTAAGAATTGGATATGAATTTGTTCGTGGATGAGTGTTTGGATCTGGTGTTTTCTTTTCTTTTTTTTTGAACTTACGCTAACTATAATTCACAGCCTTGCATACCTGAATATATTCGGAACAACCCATTTTAATATACTTTTTTTAGGAGTGGTCTTTTTTTGAAAATGCTTATTCAACTTAGTTTCTGTACTTCTTGCCATTTTTGATATTTTTGTTGTAGCTTGTCTTTTTATGTGCTTTATTCTTAAGCAGGAAAAAAAGCTCAATTTAAATGTTTTTATGCATTTACTTTGTAAACACTGACTTGAGTAAAGTACTGATCAGCTGTAAAAATACTACGGCCACTTAACACTACTTAAAAATGATTGAAAAAAAAATAAAGGCTTGATTTCCATGTTTTGATTCTGTTTTGTGTATTAATTTACTAAATTGATATTTATGGAGGGAAAAAAGGAGGTACTGTAGTCTATTTACAAGCGAGTAGTATCGATTCTTACCACAAGGTGGCGCCAATTTTCACTTAAAAAATAAGATCTCGACATTTTGGGTGGGAGCAAGTAAAAGAAAATAAAACCTTAGAGGTTGTACTAAATCCTATGCTATTTTAAAATAATTGGAACACAATGCAGATTTTAACGAATTTAAAACTTGTTAAAACTCATAATACAGGTACACCTCAACAAATTTGAATTCGATGGCAAACGGGATTTATTTTTATAGTTCAATCCAAAAAGAGAAGCTCTCTATAAATTCACTATACGCAGATTGATTTTTCATGATATAGCAAAATTATGTTTTCACTGAGGAAAATGTAAATTCATAATCCTAAATCCCTATTTTTCGTTTAAATTGATTCATTTTGAAAATGAGAACAAAATTGGACGAACTAGTCAATTTGATTAAATTCAGTCACTGTCGTTCTTCGTAATTACATAGCGCAAGGAAACATAACAGATATATAAAAATAATCACATGAATAAGCGTCTACAATTAAACATAAGTCGATAAAAATATTAATTGGTTTAGATGGGTAATACCGCATAAGGCACGTGTTACACGACGTGCTATCATGAGAGCACGGTCATTCATAAAGTATCAATTCATTTCCAGCCTGGTCTCCACATTGGAGGATTTAGGAATGGGGGAAGGCGGCGGCGTCCTGTTGGGAGGGTGTCTGGAGGAAATATGCGTGTGAACAAACGGACAGAGGTTGGGGGAGGAGGCTGGGAGGGGGCAGGCCTGGATTGGGAGGCGCGGGGAACCGGAGGAAGACGTCCCCATCCGAGCAGTGGGAGGACCATCCTCATGCCAGGACTTGCTGCTTCTGCAGCGCGCAGCTTCGACTGGAGGAAAGTGCGCCGAGGTAACGAGTGGCGGCTTCAGCGTCACTCCGCAAGGATCTCCCCTCAACGCCCTTTTCAATCTTGAATTCCCTCCCGATCGTCCAGAAGCGAGGCTGTAATGAGTGAGCTGCATGACGGGCTGAGGGTTCTGTGACCTCACCTTCGCCACTTTCTCAGCCCTTTCTGCACCTCTGACTGACTAAGAGGGGGAGGCAAAGCAGGACTCACAAAAAGTGCTTCCACGCAGTCTGCAAAGGTAAGGCTGAACTTTCCTCTTGTTTCTTCGCCTTTACACAGTCAATCATTACCAGCTGCAGGGAGGATTTGAACCTCTGCCTGCTCACAAGGTAATAGTGGAGCACAGTGGATCTTTTTTTTTTGCCGCCACCCCACAAACTCATTTTATTGGGCTTGCAAAAGCAAAACAGAAAGTTTCACACAGTATTTACGTTGGACCTGCGTCCTACACTCACTCGATTGTGTGTGTGTGTGTGTGTGTGTGTGTGTGTGTGTGTGTGTGTGTGTGTGTGTGTGTGTGTGTGTGTGTGTGTGTGTGTGTGTGTGCGCGCGTGTGTTCGTCCACAACTTTCAACAGGAGTCTGAGGACAGAGAAAGGAGTCATTCAAACTGAACACACTATGTGAAAGTCTTTTTTTTTGTACTTGTTATTGCAAGTTATGCCGTCAACATGACCTGTTAAAGCAGTGGTGGGAAACCTAAGGCTCGTGGGTCATATACAAGCCCTTGGGATTTCGATGTTATAATACGAAAAGCACATCAAATCTACACTGCAAAAAAAAAAGTTGGGTGAACTCAAAATTTCAAGGTGACAAACTTTAAAACTAACATTTTAAATTAGGCAGTTTCACTAAATATTTTAAGTTATGTTGTTGTGAAAATTGGCTTTCCTGCATTTCAGAAGTTTGCAGAACTTAAAAAAATACGAGGAGAAAACAACTTGCTTACTTAGTTAAACTAACAACATTCCCATAAATGTCAATAACTTTTATTTTAAAAAGACCAGATGTGGTTTTTATGATTTATCACAGAAACTGTTACAAAAAGCCTCAAAATATCAAACGATCAAATTTTCAAAACATATTTTTTTAAGTTGCTGCATTACATTTTTTTCTCCTGGTACATTTTGCATTGCTTCCGAAAACTGAAAAAAAAAATGTGTTTGAAGACATAATAGAGTGGAAATAGACATCGGTTAGTTTGGCGAAGGTTCTCTGCTCCGTTTCCATTCTCAGCCGTCATCTTTTTTCATAGCAGTATAACTTGTACTAAAACTGAAGTAAAAGATTCCCCATGGCAGTGTTAAAGTGTGTTCCTCCATGACTTTTGCGATGGTTCCTGGCTTTGGTGTGATATGGCGCTGCTCATAATGTGAAACACATGCTGCCATTATTGTGGATGACTTTAGCCGGGAGTCTTTTCCGAGCACCAAAAAAGGAACAAGGCTCTCTTTTTTTGTGTGTGTGAGTGTCAGTGTTTACTCGGATCTATTGGTAGATTGTCTTTGGAGCACACATCCGCTATGTTGTAAGAGCAGCCTTGGAGTGGCCATCATTTTGACGCCATATACCAGCCCACTTCCATCATAAGAGCATTGGCGGCGGCAATCCTCTCCTCTTCACCTCGAGTTTATCACTCGTTGGCCTTTCCCTGCACGGAAGGTCAATTGACCCACATGCTTCCATCTACACCCTCCTCGCGCATCATTCTTCTAAGGCAGCCCTCTTTCAACATGAAGTACACGCCCGGCAAAATGGGATAAACACTTTTGAAACTGCCAATTATGGCTTTTGTTGCTGGTTTTGTTTGGAAGTCGGAGAAATGTGAACGGTGCATGTCCACAAAAGGTAAACAAATGTGTCGAACAAGCACATCCCTTATTTTGTGATGAGGCAACGTGCGTTCGGCAAAGGGAGTTGCCGCCACTTGGCTGCCATGTGTAAGCCATTAAAGTGAGAGGAAGGACCAAGAAATGCTTGAGATGAACATAGAGTGAGAGTGGGAATGAAATCCATTTTGGGACACATTCCACCATGACCTTGGGATAGGAACGGATAATGAGGGAGTACTTTAACAGCCTTCAGGCTGCTTTTTTTTTTTTTCTCCCAGAGTGAGGCCCGTGTTGTTTTCCTTCCCTTCTGTTCATGTAAAAGTGTGACAAATACATGTTAGCCTTCTAGCGTTACCCTATAAACTTGCTAAAAATATCAACTCCAAATCTGTGGCTTTTTTTTTTTTTTTTTTTTTTTTACAGTTTTGTTTTTTCTCAAATGGGTGTCATAGCCACAGTGTGAGCCTGCCTGAAGACACGACAGGAAAAGGCAGGACCTAATTCTGGCCTTATGATGATTCTATTATGTCACCGTGAACATGTTTTCCTGCAGTTTGAGGCAAAGGCTCCTGCCAAGTATGAAGAAATTTAGATGAGCGATGGTATCACTGCCGGTATTTGATTTGAACCAACAGGAGTCAAGAAACTCTAGTAGGGTTTGATCATGTGGAACAATGATCATGCGATGATGTGTGTGTGTTTTTTTTAATGCTTGTTTGTTTTTTTGGGTGTTGGGTACAAACCGTTGTTGTGGTTGTCATGTTGAAGCCTAACAAATGTTTTGGGGGTTTAAACTGACCATGCTGTCGCCATAATTCAGTCGAAAAAGAGCTAACTGATTCGATTGCCTGGAATGGATTGATGATGACTGTAAATTGGAAACAAAATGGCTTCATCCATGTTAAGACAAACTGCACCAGGTAGCAGTTTTGTCTTAACACAACACTTATTCATTTTTTTGTATCACAGCTTATTTAAGTGGCTATTTGATTTAAACTCTTGTACCACTGGAATGTACACAAAAAGCGATTTCAACCATCATTAGGCCGACTGATTTTGTCAACGTGAGCAAGATACTCCAGGAAAAACAAAGGTGTTTTGACTGACCTTCTAGTGAATGGTGAACTCGAGATAAACATGACATGACTGACGCTCTATGACAGGGGTAGGGAATGTCGGTTCCTCAAGAGCCATATCGTGCCTTTTTTGGATGCCCTCCCGACTCCAACACACCTGATTCAATTGTTCATGATTGTTTCAGGGCTCTGCAAAGCTTGCTGATGAGATGATGTCTGTCATGGTACCAAGACTGACCTGTCACCTGTGTGACCTGTGCCACAGGGCAACCAGACTGTTGTGCTCTGCAACTGACTGGCGACCGGTTCAGGGTGTAGTCTGCCTTCTGTCTGAAGTCAGCTGGGATAACCTCCGGCAACTCTCCACGGCCCTGTTTGGGATAAGCAATGTTGAAAATGGATGGATGGACAATAGAGGAGGGTCTAGGCAGAATCCCATACATGCGGGTCATGGTATTCCGCAAACTGAATCGAGGCAACTGGACCTAACAAACAAGAAGAGTCCTAAGTATTAGAAGAAGAGAGTTGTTCTCCGAAAGCACCGTACCGTTCAATCAAATTCCCATGCTGCCCATCATGCGACAATATGTCTGTACGTTTAGAGGTCGCAAGGTGCCTCAGACGATTTATAACTGTACTTAACCTTGTGCTTACGCTGGAACTACTTTATAGAGTGGAACAGGGAGGTCAATGGTTTTTGTTTAAAATATGATGTTAACTTTAAAAACAATGTGTGGAGCGTGGTGTCCAGTTTTATTGGTAACAACTACGCATTAAAATAAATGGCTTTTTTTTCCATGCTAGTTGTACCCACTATCTTTTTTTGTCGTACTCTTGAGTGCGAGTCAGTAGGATTTAAAAGGCATGCAGGTTAGCAGCTGGTATTTCCTACTTTGTAATTTGCAAAGCAAAAGTTGATCAGTTGATGGTGTCCACCACTGTGCATCAAGGTAGCGATCGCTCATGACGGCCATTGTTGCCATCTGTTCATCATTCAGAAGTAATTTTCTATGTATAATAGGTCATTCGTACCAGTTTTTCAATGATTTTTTTTTCATTTTGGATTTGAGCCATCATGTGCTCACAATGTCAGCACGGTGTCCAACCGATACACCTCACATTAAAGCCTAACAAGTGTATTTGATTCCACAATATGTCAGCTTGCTTGGAGTTCCAATGATTGAAGTAGTGGGGGGGGGGGGGGAAGGAAACCTTCGATTGCTTTCATATGTCTGAAGGCATGACGTTTGCGGTGCAATTGTAGTTTTCTTTAATTGGGCTAAAAAGCGCTGCATGACTCACAACTGGGCAACATGTAGCCCTCGGTCGATTGCTTATATGGTAAAACTAGATGTCTTTCGGAGGGTTGGGATAATGGACTTGGCCTGCTATGCTTTGGCATATTTAGATCCAGTTTTCCCAAAGTGGTTGGGTTAAAAAGCTTGCAGGTCCATTTTGTGGGGATTGCATGTAATGCTGTAAGCTCAAGGCAGATTTACTTGGTGAATGTTTATTTGCTTCATGTTCGTCCAATAAATGCCTGCCCTGTTTGTTACCATTTGGGAATGCGCAGCATACAGTACGTGCCAAGGTTCCTCAATTTGCTATGGTGTGGCGGCATCACCATCATTTGTCCAAATGCACTTAAGTCTCTCACTAACCTATATTAACGCGGTAGGAAATTCAGAAGTGCAGTAAAGATTTGTAGGAAAAGCACTTCTACTTCATAAACAGCAAACAAAGAAATGAAAAACTATACTGTCCATACCAGAGTATCGGATCTTTTGTGTCGTGGAACACCATATCCTGATGTCACTAAAAAGCAAGTTACTCACCGTTCATAACTTCATCTATCCATCCATCCATTTTCCAACCTGCTTTATCCTCACAAGGGTCGCGGGGGTGCTGGAGCCGTCTTCGGGCAGTAGGCGGGACATACCCTGAACCGGTTGCCAGCCAATCGCAGGACACACAGAGATGAACAACCATCCGCGCTCACACTCACACTCACACCTAGGGACAATTTAGAGTGTTTAAGGAGCTTGCCATGCATGTTTTTGGAATGTGGGAGGAAACCGGAGTACCCGGAGAAAACCCACGCAGCCAAAGCAAACTTCACACAGGGAGGCTGGAGCCGGAATTGAACCCACGACCTCTGCACTGTGAGGCCAATGTGCTATCCACCGGGCCGCCTAACCTCATATTATTAAAGTAAATACTAGCATGGAAAATGTGTCGGGACTATTGTAAATGGGGAATCCCCTTTATTATACTAACTTACAAAAGTGCTGCTTTAATAATGAAAATAAAAGCCTCACTGGATTCCATTCAAACCCAATTCATGACTGACGCATTAATGTGAAGCGTTTCTTCATGCGTTAAGCTTGTTTCCCTCATCTTCCTCCATGACTCCTTTTTTTATTTCAACAAGTATGTAGAAACAATCTGCTGAACTGATGACCACATTGCCATCACTGATGGAAAACACAGCCCGGGAGCTTGTCGACGCATGTCGCAAGCGGGAAAATCAGACACAAACAAACATCTGCGCGATTCAACCCAGTCTCATTCACTGGGACAGCAAAGTATGCAAAGTTCTTGCCAACTGTTGTCATCACGATGAACTCTCAAAAATGAAAAACATCGGCCGTGATTCAACCCGTATTGCCGAAGTTTTGGAATCCAAACTTTCCGCTCACGTTGGCAGCTGCGTGTGTGGTAGATTATTCCGTAATAAATTGCCGGCCAGATGAAAGGGTGGCGCCCTTGACAAGAGGTTTGTTTACGCGAACACTTTTTTGCGGCCCCTTGCTTCCCTTCCCGAAATGTTTTACTCTTTTGTATGTATGCAATGAGGATCAAGAACCCACCTAGTCCAAACTCTTACCTGCAGGGTAAGAGCTGTGTGTGCGAGACACACCCTAATCCCCCAAACATCCTGACCTTAATAAACCTGTCGCAGCTTGTTCAGAGCAGACCTGATCAACATTTGTTGTTATTTTTTGTCGTTTTTTTTTTGGTTTGTCAGTATTGCAAGTACCTCTGCCGAGCCTGGATCCTTCGCCAGGCCAACTCTCAGAGTGCCATGTGCATCCTTAAGATGTGAGCTCCTTGGCAAAGCTTAGTCTACCTTTGTGATCTAATCTTGTGCCTCATACCAGAACAAAAGCAGTTGAAGCAAATTAAAGCGCAATTATCTTTCGTGCGTGCCGGGGCAAGTGCTCCTGTCGGTTCGGCTGATGAATGAGAGACGTGGTCTTGGATAAAGCTGAAAGCTTGAGGCAGTGCTGCACATAACGGTTCGCTGTGGAACGGGTAAGCCTCAGTACTGTAAATGTATGGCATTTTACAATTGATTTTCTTATGGCGGGCGGCCTGGTGGTCCAGTGGTTAGCCCGTTGACCTCACGGTGCAGAGGTACAGGGTTCAATTCCAGCTCTGGCCTCCCTGTGTGGAGTTTGCATGTTCTCCCCAGGCCTGCGTGGGTTTTCTCCGGGTACTCTGGTTTCATCCCACATTCCAAAAACATGCATGGCAGGCTGATTGAACACTCTAAATTGTCCCTAGGTGTGAGTGTTAGCACGGATGCTTGTTCGTCTCTGTGTGCCCTGCGATTGGTTGGCAACCGGTTCAGGGTGTCCCCCGCCTACTGCCCGAAGACGGCTGGGATAGGCTCCAGCACCCCCTGCGACCCTTGTGAGGATTAAGTGGATCAGAAAATGGATGGATGGATTTTCTTATGGCTTAGTGACACAATAGTTTGCTGATGCTTTTTTTTTCCAATTGTGGGTGGTAAACGAATGAGATGGATGAATCTGTCAGTCCTAACTGGTTGACATTATGACGTTGACAGCGAAACAGGAGCTCAGAACTTTCAAAGAGAGTGACATACATAATACAGCGTTAACTAAAATTAGTTCCCACAGTTTAGCCTTTCCCGAAATTTTGAGTTTGAGTCAAGTATACCGATGTTGATTTTATTGAAAAACAAAAGGTCCTCCTTCATTTTTAGACCACGAATCCCCTCTAATTGAGTTTGTGCACCCCTCTCCGTTAATTATTCATATGTTAATTTTGGGTGACATATTTAATTTCATATTGGTTTATGGGGACAATTAGCAATGTAATTGTGTAATGATGATTCATCCATCCACCCATCCATCCATTTTCCGATCCGCTTTATCCTCACAAGGGTCACGGAGTGTGCTGGAGCCTATCCCAGCTGTCTTCGAGCAGTAGGCGGGGGACACCCTCAACTGGTGGCCAGCCAATCACAGGGCACACATAGGCACTCACACTGAGGGACAATTTAGAGTGTTCAGTCAGCCTGCCATACATGTTTTCGGAATGGTGGAGGAAACCGGAGTACCCAGAGAAAACCCACGCAGGCACGGAGAGAACATGCAAAGTTCACACAGGGAGGCTGGAGCCAGAATTGAACCCTGCACCTCGGCACTGTGAGGTCAACGCGCTAACCACTGGACCACCAGGCCGCCAGACTATCCATTTAACCGTAATAATTTAATTTTGTTTGGGAATCATTGTGGATAACGCAAATGTCTATTCCTAGCTCATGGATTTTGAGAAACCTCCGCTTTGGTATTTGGCACATTCTGGAGTGCTGCAAAGGCCTCGAGGAAAACAGAAAGACGTGGATTTCGTTTTGGTGGCCTCATTTTCTTCTAGTTTCAGGCATGTGCAGTAGGTGGGCAATCTACAGTATATACTCTGTGTGACTGTAGGTGTGGAATTTGCCTCCAACCTTAAGCAACCTTTCTTTTGAAATCATTCTTTTCTGCATCTCATTGACACACCAAATAAACGAAGACTTTCACAACAGTGGGTCGCACAGAGGTTAAGTGTTGGTTAGATTCCAATCTAATCTTCAGTTAGCAAAGCACTTTGACACATCCAAAAAGTACAAAGATCTTTTTACCCGCCTCTCATCCCTGCCCTGGAGATAGGTGGTGGACACTCTCTGCTGGCCACCCTGTTCATTCATTTGCCATTAGTCAAAAATTTTTTTCCAACAGAGTCTCAAGGGAAATCGACTAACCCTGGCATTTGTTTCAGCAATCCCCCAAGGACCTCTCGACCAGGCTTTCATGCACACTCACCGAACACCCGGCTCTGTTTCCCCGAGCGATGACCTCTTCAGACACATGGCCTCTTTCATTCCGCTCGGCTGAAACATCCCCGCTCCATGGCTCCCTCTCGGGCCCCCTTCAAAGTGCCGGGATGTAGCCTGCAGGCTTTTCACAATTGACACATTCAGACGCGTTCTTGACTGTCAATAGTTTAAATCACAGTGAGCAATCAGAGGGTCATATGAGAAGGATGATAATATGATTTCACCTCCTTTAGAAATATGAAACTCTTTGCGTGCTTATGTTTGGATCAAGTCCCAATCGTCCTTTGAGCAAGATATGTCGCTGATGCCAATGGGTTCATTATTTATTCTTGGTCATGAAATGTTGGAAATAGTAGAGCTGGACCAGCCAGTTCAAAGCACATTAAATAACTTTTTGTGTGTGTGAACTCAGCATCGGTGGAACACTTGCATTGCTTCAAACCAAAACTTTTCAAGAAGCCAACAAAGCTGCATGTTTGTTGAGCCATGAACAAAAATTTTCAGTCACACTCATATACAGTAATATGAGCAATTTCAAGTCTTGGGTGACCCTCACATAAATGTTTTGGGAATGTGGGAGGAAGCCGGAGAGCCTAAAGAAAACTTATTCAAGCATGTGGAGAACATCAAAACACCACAAAGTAGGTTTTAAGATTTGTTGACTACAAGGCAGACAGACGTACTACCTCGCCACCACTGTACTGCTATTACTGTCAATCAAGGAAAATCAGACCGCCCACACTGGAAAACATTTTGACTTCGACCCACCTCGACATAATCTCAGGCCCTCTCACGTGAAACCAAAATCCTCTGTAGTTGTCGGTTAGAGATTTTTTTTTTAACAATTTTTAGGAAATGAGAACAGAGATAAGGGCCGTGCGCCGGGAAGCTGTTCATACAATAAAAAAATGCATCTCGGCTGACAGGTGTTTCCTTCACACTGGATAAAGGGAAAACAGTTTTTTGTACAACTTGTGAAAGGTATTTTTGGCCAGGGCTTTGTCTGGCCAAGGTCCTGTCATCCATGAATTAAGTCGACAGGCTTTGAGCCTTGTCATGAGCTCAGTACAGCCCGCCATCCACTCAAGCCAACGTGTTTCAGTTACAGTGGAACCTCTACTTACGAATGTCTCTTCATATGAAATTTTCAAGTTACGAAACGCCTCAACAGGAAAATATTGCCTCTTGTTAAGACATAAATTTCAAAATACGAAAGGTAAAAACACAGCATGACCTGCTCCTCGCAGCTCTGAATTTCATGAATGCAACATACTTATAGCTGCTCTGCCATTGGCTATGACCGAGCATCATCCTGACATACCATTGACTAAGTGGGACCTCTACCGAATGTGTCTGTGTGTGTACTGTAGATAGATAAATAGATATGTGTCGATGCAGCATCTTCACCATTCACCCCTGCGGGCCATGAGGTGTTCCGATAGTTTTACATAAATATGAATCACCCAGAAAAAGTGTTCACCAGTTGGGAGATCGCTCACTATGCTGATGATGTTTGCCTTGGACATTTTCGAAGGATTGTTAAAAGCCGACAAAAACAAACGTCCGAGGATCAGTTCTTCACAAAACGCCAGGCAAAAACACTTCTCTCTCAACTGTATTTATAGAGCACTTTCAAACAGCCATCGCTGCATACAAAGTGCTCTACATGGAGCAACTAACATATATACAACAATAAAGCAATAAATCAGTAACAAAGATGGTAGAAGGCACCGAACAGTAAAACGAAAATGAAATCTGAGTCACTTCTGAGAAAGAACATGAACTAAAGAGGGCAAAAAATGATGAGGATGCAGTTGAAAGTTAAATGACCGTCATTTTTATTCTTTCCTCTATTCTTTGCTTTTTACATTATGCACAACTCTCATTTATTGTGCAATAATCTCATTGTAACATGTATTTGTTACATATTTTGACGCATTTTTATGCAGAAAACATTTATGTCTGAATTTGGGGGGGGGACTTGGAACGGATTAGGGCATTTACATGGAAAACGCGTCTCGACTTACAAAATTTTGTAGATAAGAAATTTCTTCCAGAACCAATTAATTTCGTAAGTAGAGGTACCACTGTATATATTTTCTGTCATCTAATAGAAGATCATTTGTTTGTTCTGTCTCGCACTGTAAGTCGTCAGCATAGATACGGTAATTCAATGAAGATACATTCATTTTTGCAAAGAAAATCATTTTTAGAGCAATTGAGTGAACCGTGATCATTTGCCGCAACGCACCTCCAAGAGCTCTCACACGGCACACTCATGTGCCCCGGGCAGTCTGGTTGAGAATCACTGGCACAGATAAGTGCTTTTAATCTTTTCAAATAAACAAGCCGATGCTTTGCTCATTCGTGGCGCTAAGCTGACGACCGTTACTGTGCAAACACTCTCCACGCTATCTGCTTTCTGAGGTCGTTCTCCATGTATATTGGTGGAAAACTCGGACACAATGACAAGCGCTGAGGACTTTGCCCGTCAAATATTGACTCGGGCAAAGTCACCTGTCGCAAGTGGCGATGGTGTGAAGTGGCTTGAAGGCCCTGACTCACCGGTATCGTTCCTTTTGTGACAGGAGAGCCCCGCATTCAGCATGGAGGAGGGATACGAGCTGGACCTGACGTACATCACGGAGCGCATCATCGCCGTGTCCTTCCCGCGGGGATGCCTGGAAGAGATCTACGCTCACAACCTGAAGGATGTCACACGAATGCTCAAGTCCAAGCACGCAGACAATTACCTTGTCAGTATAATGCACGCCTACAGTCTGTTGTCGCCGTTGTGGCCTCGGGTCAAAGTGCGCACGCTGCATTGATGTCACTGTTGCATGAATGTTGACCAAGTACTGATTTTTTTTTTTTTTTTTTAATGCTGAGCTCATTCACTATTGAGAGAATCGATGTCCAAAAAGAACATGCAGATTGACTCACTGCCTGTGTTTTCCACAGATTATCAACCTGTCAGAGAAAAGACATGACCTGTCAAGAATGAATCCAAAGGTAGATTTTTGAGACCACGTAGAGGGAGGCCCGGATTTGCCGTACATCATACATGATGCCGTTTTTAGGTTGCTAACAGCGCATGAAGAACATGTTTATGCAGTGGCCCAAGAATACATCGGTTGGCGCCATCATGACTGTTGATGTGATTGTTTTATATTTATCATCTATGTATTTTGTCAGACAAATATTCACCTTAATGATGACTTTTTTTTTCTCGCACATTCCAACCTTTGTACGAATTTGTCTTGCTGTAGGAATGGAACGTAAACCGAAGTCCTGCCGTGTCTGAAATAAAATCAAGCTAGATCAACAGAACATGCATTTTTTATCAGATTGGCGAGTGTTAAAATAAGAGTACATAAATAAACGTCAGAAATAGGTGCTAATAGTAAAAAAAAAAAAATTATGAAGGGAGCTTATGTAATGTTTTTCAAATAACAAAAATATCAACAAAAGCCAAAGATCTGTTGATATATCTAGACCCAACCGGTTTTGATGCATCCGTATTACGTTGTATTCACACTATGTTGTGTGTTTTCAGACTCTGGAAACTGGCTGGCCTGACATGCATGCCCCACCTCTCGATAAGATCTGCACCATCTGTAAAGCCATGGAGAGCTGGCTCAATGCGGACCCGCTTCATGTGGTGGTTATCCACTGCAGGGTAAGCATTCACAACCCCCCAATACCCCACCCCTGGAAATGCCAAACAAACAGTGCTTTAACATTTAAGTATTTGACTTTCTTGGTGAAGTGGAATTGCTTTTATGTTTTAGGGAAATTTTTTTTTAGAGTGCACACCATATTCCAGCCATCTTTGCAACTTTTGTTTTCATTTATGGGTCTTTTCAAACGAGTTCATACCCCAGTTCCATTTAGCCTCATCACCTCTAACTAATGAAATTGCCAAACACAACACAGTGGACCAAAGAAACAGGCTTTTACATTGGCGCTGAAACGTTTTTAAACGTGTATGACAGTTGATGTAATATGCAGTGTACAGTGTGTTTTAATAATTTCATTTTCCCATGGTTAATTCATTTATACCCCTGTATGACTGATGATTTGTTTAAAATCTCATTGAAAACATGGAGAGCGTTCTATTTCTATTCCTACCGACTGCTGTCAGGCTGCTGAATAAACATACGTGAAAACCTGTGACCATTGTAAATAGCACAGACACCTTATGCTGTGGTTTCTATTCTATTGCTAATTTATTATATTTGTTCTACAAATATACTGTGTTGCTAATGCTATATTTTATATTGCACTTTGATTGAATTGTGTACAGTTCTTTATGAAACATTTATTTTGTGCATTTGAAAAACTTTTTTTTCTTCCTCACCAATTTTGCTGCTGTAGACTGCAAATTTCCCCAGTGTGGGACAAATAAAGGTTATCTTATCTTATCTTATCTTATTTTCAATGCGGAAAAAGGTGTTTCGAAATCCAAACAAAGCATCCCAGATTTTTTTTTTTTTTTTAACTAAAGGAGCCACTGTGAAGAGCTTTTCAGTGTTGTTTAACATGATGACTCGTCTCTTGTTATCTAGGGCGGCAAAGGGCGAATCGGCGTTGTCGTTTCATCCTTTGTCCACTTCACAGACGTATCCGCCAGGTAAGCGCTCATGTGTGTCTATAAATGTCTTATGTTTGTCTTCTCGACACCGTTTGTCATCGTTTGCCCACTCCCTGTCTCCGTCGAGCAAACCACAACAATGCATCGTGACTCATTCGGCGGACCGCAAACTAAGTCAAGTCATTTGTTTACCTCCTGTAATTCAAGGTCGATGTGATTCAGAGGCTGACAAGGAGGGGAGGAAAAAAAAGGGAAAACCACACAATTTAACTGGTGAATCACCCCATATAGAATGACATGAATCAGCTTGAGAGAGAAAAAAGTGGCGACTGTAATAGCCGCCGGCCACGGTGTCACTTTCAGTGTATCTATTCAACTTTGACAGTCCATGTGACTGTTTTTGGTCTACCCAGTGAGGCTCGGCAAAGAGAACATTTACTTTTCTCCATTGTTGCCTTTTACGCGCAAAACTGGAAATTGGTGATCTAACACACATTGGATGCCGGAATCAAACTAAATGGGTTATCACTTATATATCGCTTCTCTACCTTTGGTACTCAAAGCGCTTTACGCTGTTTCCTCATTTATTTACTGATGATGCAGCATCAGGAGCAACTGGGGTTCAGTATTTTGCTCAAGGACACTTCGACAAGGTCGCATTGGCCAGGAATGGAACCCCCAATCTCTGGATTGGGAGACGACCACTCTACCGCTTAGCCCTGCCGCTATCTTCTGCTGTGGCTCTTTGGCGGTGTGAATGGGACCTTACATGCATTTAGCATCGTCAACCGGGTGGCAAACTCCTTTTTTGTTGCGGGCTACATTGTAGTTCCGGTTTCTTTCACAGGGCCGTTATGACTGTGAAACCGTATACTGTAAATGTTTAGGTACCCTATCATATCATTACATATAGACAACAAATTGACGTACAACTAGTTTTGAAATCACAAGTCTAGGATAATAGTTTCTTCAACCCCTTCACCCAAAAAATAAAAAATATTGCAAAAAATTTTGAAAAACAATCCAACCGTATATGCTTAAAAGCCTTAGATCATGAACGACGGCAGCACAGAACATCATTGGAGTGAATATGTGTTTCCTGTAATGACAACCGATTTTGGAAGAAATGAGAAGTATCTGCTGCTCCCACGGCCACAAAAAAAATAAAAATAACGTGGCTGGCCAGATCCCAACATTCACTTCCCCCATCTGTGTTGAAAGCACTTGTCCAAAATACTTTTTGGACTGGGAAGTGAATGTTGGGATCTGGCCAGCCACATTATTTTTTTTTTATGCCACACCAGACGCCGATGCTGACCTCACTCTGCAGTACGCATCTCATTATCAGATTTCGTGTCACTGTATGAAAGTCGCAGCAATATCAAAACTTAGTGGGGTTCTGTATAAAAGGCACATGTGCTTAAATGCGGCTGCAGAAATGTCACTTTGAAAGAGTCCGATGGAAAGGACGCGGTCGGGAAGGTGAACGTGAAAGACAGGAGTCTCTGAAAAAGAAAAGTCAGAGGAAGAGATAGGAAGAGAATGCGTCAGATTTGCAAAAGAATAGATTTGCGTGGAGGGGTAGGGGGTAGGGGTGGAGGCACGAGGGTCCGGGTGAAAAGGCCCCCACGCTTGTTGGTTTTAGGGATGCCTGAATGGCCGAGTTGTGCACACACTGCCTCCTCTCTGCCTCCCTGTTTACTTAAAGCTGCCATTCTCTTCCTCTCTGCAGGAATCCCTTGTCCCTCTGCTTACTTTCACTCGTCTCCATTATGCATGTGTATGCATGTGTGTCAGTGTTGACCTTGTACAAGTCAGGGTTAACGCACTTTAATTACTGGGGCAGCACAACTTGAATCTCTCTGAGTCATCATTCCTGCAAGTGTTAAATAAATTGTTTCTCCCCCATCCCATCTATTTCCTCAAAGTGCTGATCAGGCATTGGACCGCTTCGCCATGAGGAAATACTACGATGATAAGGTGTCTGCTCTTATGACCCCTTCACAGAAGCGGTAAGAACCACGACAGTTTCTGGGATCGCCATTCAACTTTTGAGGAATATGTCATCTTTCACTGATTACGAAGCCGTGTTTGATATTTTTTCGGTCTCATTAATGAGTATGTGACTTCCACTTCTTTGCCAATCTACAGCAAAGGTAGATGTGAAAATTAAAACACTGAATCAGAGCCACAAGCAGAACTCACCATTACTATTAGATCGAGCTATTTTGCTTACATACCTACCAAATGACATGACTAATCCAATTTTGCTTAAAGCGAAGCGAAGATAGTTATAAAATGGAGCAAGTCCAATCTACCAAAAATGTCATATTGCTTACAAAAGCTTCTTTTGATAGCTAACCCAGCAACCACTAACCTCATAATGAAGCTACGATCACATGAAAACAGCATAACTCTCCAATTCTGCCATGAAATGAAATGAGAAGCACAATCAAATGACACTGATAACGGAGCTAAAATAATGTTTACTGATGCTGAGCCATGACTGGTCATTACCTGAGCCCTGCGCAACTGTGATGTCAATTGCAGTCGACAGCAAGTGGCAAAATGGCCGTTTAACGTTAATAAAGCCAACACAATCTATTGGGAACAAATTTGCCAATAGAAGTATTTTTGCTCTCTCTTTTGTTAGTTTGTAAAGTAGCCACTTTGGATCCGGTCAATACAGTGATCCCTCGCTATTTCGCGGTTCGTTTATCGTGGCTTCAGTGCATCGCGGATTTTTTCAAACATATTCATTAAAAAAAAAAAAATCCATATACATGGAGTACAGTACTGTATATGTTGCTCTACGTGACTCGCTGTTGTTTTGGAGCTTCTCGCAGACCGTTTGCGGACTTTTTGCGGACTTAAAAAAAGGTTTTTTTTTTAACCTGTATATGTTTATTGGTCGCTACTTTGCGGATTTTCGTTTATCGCGGTTAATGGGGACCAAAACCACCCGCGATAAACGAAAATCCGCAAAGTAGCGACCAATAAACATATACAGGTTAAAAAAAAAACCTTAGGGATTACTGTTATTAATAACAAATAAGAAAATGTTGATGACTTGCTGATTTGAATAAAAAAACCCATCACAACAGGAAGCAACAAAATATAC
>NW_017805540.1:2310069-2315283 GCF_001891065.2 Hippocampus comes
TGTTTATTGATCGCTATTTTGCGATTTTTCGTTTATCGCGGTTAATGGGGACCAAAACCACCCGCGATAAACGAAAATCCGCAAAGTAGCGACCAATAAACATATACAGGTTAAAAAAAAAACCTTAGGGATTACTGTTATTAATAACAAATAAGAAAATGTTGATGACTTGCTGATTTGAATAAAAAAACCCATCACAACAGGAAGCAACAAAATATGCAAAGAGTCTAACTATTGGGAAGATGTAAACATGAAGTAAATCTTTCCTGCACACTTGTCTGTCGAACTTTGATTCATCGTTGTGTTTTTAGGTATGTTTGGATCCTCAACAGCCTCCTTAGCGGATCCATGAAGATCAACGCCTCACCTTTATTCCTGCACTGCATCATCCTCCACGGAATCCCCAACTTTGAGTCCTCTGGAGGTTAAAAGTCTTTTTTTTTTTTGGTTTTCTGCCACACACTGCTGCAGTGCCTCGAAGGGTGTGAGAAGCCACTGACGTGACCACATAAGAGTCTTTTACACGCGCACACATGCTCAGACACATGCAGTCTTTCAAACGGCAAAAACTATGACCTTTGGGCCAAATTCAGCCAAAGAGAGCACTTGAGATGGTCTGCCACGCAAAGAAAATAACCTTATATGACATACATTATCAAACAAGTATAACAAGTCTTACCGTATTTTCCGCACTAAAAGGCGCACCTAAAAGCCTTCCATTTTCTTAAAAGCTCACAGCACGCCTTAAAATCCGATGCACCTTGTGTATGGTCACTCCGGTAATATTTCGACACCAAAATGGCTCCTTGCTTGAGACATGCTGACAACGCAGAGTTCAAACTTAAGGTGATCGGTTACGCAGTTGAACACGGAAATAGAGCAGCGGCAAGTGAGTTCAACGTTATCGAGTCAATGTTATAACTTGCCGTTGGTTAAGTGAACTGTGTCGCTGCTTTATTAAATAAGTTTTACTGACATCTGATCGTTCTGTTGGCGTTTCCTTGAGCGTAGCTCCATCTAGTGGATGCATTGTAGATTGCATCTTATAATGCGGTGCGCCCAATGTATGAAAACAATTACAAAATCGGCCATTCATTGCGCCTCATAATCCACTGCGCCTTTTAGTGTCGAAAATATGGTCGTAGTAAATTGTGACATGTTACGGAACGTGCTTAACGGTCACGCAAGTGTAAAATTATGCTAGTTGCCGTAAAATAAAACTAAAATAAAGTAATATTACTCACCATTTGCAGATGCCTGAAAGATAACGTAAGAGAGAGAACCAAAATTCCTGTTTGCTAGGATGCTTCTCTCGTTATATACATCGTCATAAGTAAGATGATTATGATTCTCTTCCTAGCTTTTGGGCGAGGGCCTCAGTAAGTTAACCAAAGTGAAATAAAGCCAATATCAAGTCAAAAGAATCAAACCATGAAGACATCTGACAGAGAATTTACCGTAGAGGAGAAGCTTTTCTTGCAGTTGCCATGCTAGCCAATAGCCATTAGGTATATGCTGTCAAATACAGAATATTATTAACTCATGCAATATAAAAGGGGCGGTATGGTGGTCGACTGGTTATCGCGTCGGCCTCACACTGCAGAGGTGCAGGGTTCGATTCCCGCTCCGGCTTCTCCCTGTGGAATTTGCATTTCTCCCCCGTGCCTGTGTGGGTTTTCTCCGGGTACTCCTGTTTCCTCCCACATTCCAAAAACATCCATGGCAGGTTAATGGGACACTCTAAATTGTCCGATGTGTGACTGTGAGCGTGAATGCTTGTTCGTCAATGTGTGCCCTGCGATTGGCTGGCAACCAGTTCAGGGTGTCCCCCGCCTACTGCCCGAAGACGGCTGGGATAGGCTCCAGATCCTTGTGAGGATAAAGTGATTAGAAAATGGATGGATGAATCATGAATAATGAGGTTCCCCAATTAAAGCAGCCCAATTTTTACACATTCATGTCAAAAATAACATCTCTTTTTTTTTTTTTTTTTTTTTTTTTTTTTGCAGTATGTCGACCCTACGTCAAAGTTTACCAGGGAATGCAAGTGGTGTATTCATCTGGAATCTAGTAAGTAGTGCAGTCACTCTCTGTTTAAATCGTAATTCAGGGTTCAAAATTTGTTTGATTCCAACTTTTTCCCTGACAGTCGCATCGGTCCAGGCCACAGGGGGCGGATCTGCGTCACCTTAGAGCCTGCCCAGCTTCTCAAAGGGGACATTATGGTCAGGAAAATAAACGGTGCACAATATACACGAATGACATCAGTATTCTATTTCAGTTTGACATTATTTTCTTTATTCCCGTTTTAGATTAAATGTTACCACAAGAGTGAGGTTTCGTCAGAGCGTGAGGTGATTTTCAGGCTGCAGTTCCACACGGGAGCACTGCAGGGCTATAAGCTGATGTTCGATAAAGAGGACATGGAAGCCGCCAACAAAGGTAAAAAAAAAAAAAAAAAAACAAACGGAAAAATAAAAACAGCAGGTCACGACTCGTCTTCATTATCAAGGAGCACACCGGGTTTAATTTTCACTTCCTGACATTTTAAGACCAATAATCTTCTCCACAAATCCAATCCCCAAAACAGAACATTGTCTCTCCATGCTCATGGCATCATTGTGTTGTGTCTCAGATTCCAGATTTCCAGAATACGGAAAAGTGGAGCTGGTTTTCTCAGAGGGACCGGAAAAGATTCCTGGTAAGTTGAATTTATTTAAAAAATAAGTAAATAAAAAAAGGTACCATATTTTCCGCACCGTAAGGCGCACCTAAAAGCATTCCATTTTTTTCAAAAGCCGACAGTGGGTCTTATAATCCGATGTCCCTTATATATGGATCAATATTCAGATTTCTTGGACGTAGTATTTTAAATGCTCTGAAAAGTGCTTTTTTTTTTTTTTTTTTTTTTTTTTTGCAGCTGCAGAGGTTGTGAAAGCGCTCTATAAATAAAGCTGTATTGTATTATATCGTATTCCTTTTAGCGTAACTCCATCTAGTGGACGCATAATGCAACTGCAGCCAGTATTGTGGCTTCTATTCTATGCGCCTTATAATGCCCTATACATAAAAACAGTTTTAAAATAGGCCATTCATTGAAGGTGCGCCTTATACTCCGAAGTGCCTTATAGTGCGGAAAACACAGTAATTTGTTCTAATTACAAAACAATCAGTCGCAAAGGAAGTGTTGAGGGTGGCCCGGTCCCGCTGTAAAGTTTTAAGTTGGAATATCACTTCCTCACTTGACAGTTTTGGTTTCAGTCAGTTTGTAGACTTTCCCACCCACACCAAAGGTCACACCCTGGATTTGATTTGCTGCTCTGGTCTTTCCCCCTCCAACTGTACTGCTGACGAACTTCCAATAACGGACCACTTCCTTATTTCATTTAACATTACTCTCCAGCTCTCAATCGCCAAATCACCCCGGACCATCACTTATCGTAATGTTAAAGACATTAACATTGACTCGCTCACTTCATGGATCACCACCCTGACTCCGGACATTGACTCCACTCCTGATGATTTGGTTTCCCGATATAACTCTGGTCTCATCAACATCCTCAATACCCTCGCTCCTGTCAAGCCCCGCTCTGTCTTTTTTACTCGGTCTGCCCCCTGGTTCACCCGTCATCTCCGTTTCTTGAAATCCAAAACCCGGCAGCTTGAAAGACTTTACAGGAAAACTGGTCTCACTGCTCACAAGGACATCTATACAGCCCAACTATCCGTCTACAAGGATTCCATCTCGCAAGCAAAATCACAATACTACTCTGGACTCATCTGCTCCAATGCTGGAAATACAAAGACTCTTTTTTCCCTCTGGAACAAAATCACTCAACCCCCTGACTCCCTACCACTTCACTTTTACTCTTCTGACACCTGCAATGCTCTTCTCCTATTTTCCAATGAAAAAAATCAACAAAATTCACCAGCACCTGGGCTCCTCTGTACCTCTCCCCTCTTCTGACCATCTTACCCCTTGCAAACTGTTATCTTCTTTTGAACTCCCCCATCTTTCATTAATCTCAGACCTCATCATTAAATCCAAGACCTCCTGTCAGCTCGATCCCCTCCCTACAGTCTTGGTCAAATCCTGTTTACCCTCTCTGCTTCCCTTCATCTCAGCCATTATCCATTCCTCTCTGTCTACTGGAATTGTTCCTATGCCCTTCAAAACTGCAGCTGTCACCCCAATTCTGACTGAGTGCAGCCTTCGACACAATCTCCCACCCTATTCTCCTCAATAGACTTTCTACCATAGGCATCACCAACATCCCCCTACATTGGTTTCAGTCATATCTCACCGGCCGATCTCAGTTCATCCAACTTAAATTTTTTACTTCACAATCCCTCCCCGTCTCTTCTGGTGTTCCCCAGGGTTCTGTCCTGGGTCCCCTCCTTTTCATCATCTACCTTCTCCCACTCGGCAACATCTTTCGCAAATTTGGCATACACTTTCACTGCTATGCAGATGACACCCAGCTCTACCTTTCCAGCAAACCCGACGCCTCTCTCCCACCCTCATCTCTCTCTCACTGTCCCTCAGAAATCAAATCTTGGTTCACCCATAATTTCCTCAAGTTAAACAGCAATAAAACAGAACTCCTCCTCGTCGGTACCAAATCTACTCTACACAAAGCCGACAGTTTTTCCCTCAAAATTGATAATTCCACTGTATCTCCTTCCCCTCAGGTGAAAAGCCTGGGTGTCATCCTTGACAGCTCACTATCCTTTCATTCCCACATCAATAACATTACCCGGTCCGCGTATTTCCACCCTTGTAATATCAACCGGCTCCGTCCCTCACTCACTCCTCACACCACTGCTATCCTTGTTCACAGTCTCGTCACCTCCCGTATCGACTACTGCAATTCACTTCTCTTCGGTGTCCATCACAAATTCCTCCATAAACTTCAACTTGTTCAGAATTCAGTAGCCCAGATCATCACGAGAACCCCCTCCTTTCATCATATCACCCCCATCCTCCGACAGCTCCACTGGCTCCCTGTCAAATTTAGAATTAATTTCAAATTACTTCTCTATACATTCAAAGCCATCCATAACCTTGCCCCCGCCCCCCGCCATCTGTCAGATCTTCTTCAAATTTCCATTCCCTCTCGCACACTCAGGTCCTCATCCTCCCTCCACCTTTCTCTTCCCTCTGCCCGTCTCAGTACAATGGGGTGCAGAGCCTTCAGCCGCTCTGCCCCCAAA
>NW_017805540.1:2315332-2318165 GCF_001891065.2 Hippocampus comes
ATTCAAAACCCAGCTCAAAACCCACCTATTCAGACTTGCATATCCACCTTAAATCTTTCTATTCTTTGTTTATAATTTTATCTGTGGTTTTATTATTTGCTCTTGGTGTAAAGTGTCCTTGAGTGTTGTGAAAGGCGCTTGCAAATGAAATGTATTATTATTATTATTATTTTTATCATCAGTGACCACTCGATGGCAGACATCACTTACAATATGAGTTGGCCAAATACATTTTTTGTGCTTTTGGAATGACATGCAGGGCAAACATGGTGCCTGAATAATTTTTAGGTTTTTTAATTGAGTGAGTCTTTGCATTAAATGTTGGTATGCTGTTCAGCATTTTTTTTTTTTTTTGCCTTCCTTGAATCGTAATTTTTCTGCACGAAAGCCCTTTGTAACAGAAGGGGGGGAAAAAAATCACAGGATGTGGTTATTTTTAGATTGTTCACACGTTGCGGTCAAAAGCTAGATCGTTGTACGTGGATTGAGCATAAAATATATTAAGGGACTGTGACGTACATTTGTTCACTAAAAAAACAGACACGCGCACCTATGAGATTTTGCTCATATTTAAAAAGAGATGTTTTGTCACACATCTCATTAGGAACTGTGTGGTCTTGTGTGGCCCGCCCCATTGGCACTGATGGAAAATTGTGGCCACCCTCGTCATTTAAGTTCCCCATCCCGGAGCTACATTTTATTAGACACAGGCAATGTTTTTGGTAAACAGGTCATTACAACATGCCTAACTAATCATACACGCCTAACTAATCAAAAGAAGTCAACCAACTCACCATTTGAAGAGGCCCGATGGCTGTTTTATAAGTAAGGGACAGCCTAACTTGTCCTTCTACTGGTGCCAATATGGATGTTATGTCACAGTAATGTTTTCATTTCCTCTTCTATGGTTACCATCACACTTTTTCTCCTTGCCAATGGTGGTCTTGATTCTGTGGTGAAGAACACATAGAAGCCAAAGGAAAACAAAAAACAATCATTTAGATGCTCACGAACTTAAAGTCTCACAAAATTTGTGACGTCACACTTGTGACGTCACGAATTTGAGGTAATAACTTTCCAACCCATTTCCAGTCCGCCTTTTTCCAAAAGATTTTTCAAAGCCCTTTGCTCCTTTAGTCACAAACTAACGAAAGAAACTTGATGTAGGAAAAACAGACAGTCCCTGCACCCCCTCGATCCCGTTTCCGTGTTCATACCACCTTGGTCTGCCTCCCTGGGGGTGATGAAGGGAGTGGGATGTTGCAGAGGCGAAATGACAAATGTAGTTTTGAGTGTGTTGACAGAGAGATACCAAAGCCCAGCATGTACTTCCTTGGAGCCTAAATAGAGAAAAAGTGTGTTTGTGTGTAAGTGTGCTGCACACACACACACACACACACACACACACACACACACACACACACACACACACACACACACACACACACACACACACACACACACACACCAGCTGCAACCTACGGTACACTTTTACAATATCATGAGATTCATTCATGCCTGTAAAGCACAGGTGTCAAAGTCAAGGCCCGGGGGCCAGATTTGGCCCGCCATATCATTTTATGTGGCCCGTGTAAGCAATTCTAGCATGTCAACTTCCATGATGCTTGCTAAAGTCTAGACCAAAATTTCAAATTTTCATCTATAATGTAATAATTACAATGTTTAAACAATCCATTATTCTTGACTTCTGATGTCAAAATTAGTTCGCCATCTATTTGTTGCTCGCTGTGTATGTAATATGTGGAGGTGGTTGAACATTTATGTTTTCACAAAATTCACAGTCATAACAGCCTTCCAAGTAAAACCGTAACTACAATGTGGCCCACGACAAAAATGAGTTTGACACCCCTGCAGTGTCAAGGCATTTAAAAAAGGCTTTTACCAGGGTCGTTCATTTACAACAAACTTCAGTTTTAATTTGTATGTGTGTTGGAATGCGTAGTTGAAGGCATAAATCCAGTAAACATGAAAACCCTTCTTGGGCATAAATCTGACAATTCCATTTCGTTCATCATGCTGGTGGAATGGCACTACAAAGGAGCAAAATTGGGATGGTTTGAATTGATTTGATCTGACTAGATTGAGCAAAAGTCACAAAGAGCGGTCCGTGTCGACCCCGTTGCTAAATTCTAGCATTTAACCCTTTGAATACACCCTGTAACCTGATAACATGATAAGCTGTCCAATGTCGTAACCGCTGTCCCTGAAAGGGCTAAATCAATACTATCGTGAAGAATTTGGTAACAAAGTCCTTTGTCTGTTTAAATGAAGAGATTTATGCTCTCCGTGTCAGACATGGATGAATCGTCTGGCTCCAAGCAAATATGAAATACAGCTTTCTTATGAAGATGTCTAAGACAAATAAATCTCTTTGGACATGGGAACTGCACACATAGATGATGGATTTGAACACAGTTGGATATGATGACTTTTGCATTGCTCTTTGTTTTATTATTTTCGGGGGGAGTTTACGGCACAGTATTCCCTAAATTGTAGTGAAGGGAGGTCATTGCTAGATTTGATGTTTCTTTTGGCCTCAGGTGCTGACAGATGGCATAACGGCATGGACGTGACTGTGGACTACAATACCGCCGACCCGCTGATCCGCTGGGACTCATACCAGAACATGTGTGAAGCAGAAGGGACTGGAGCACGTAAGTACTCCTCTGAACATATATACCTTCTTCATCAAATATTACGTTTGTGGTTGCGTGAATGCTTTAGGACGACCGTCACAAAGTTGCAGTGGAACAAACATACTCGCAATTCTGCACTCGGGATTCATCAATTTGCATGTATATATATATATATA
>NW_017805540.1:2318187-2337308 GCF_001891065.2 Hippocampus comes
TATATATATATTCGCATATCTATCGATCGATCGATCGATAGGGTGGACCTATCTACTGCAAATAGCGGGGTCTACTGTACACTGGAAACTCAAAGTTCTGATTTCAAAGCCTTTTCCTCATAGGAAATAATAGAAATTAAATGAATCTGTTCCTGGGTCTAACTTCCACATCATTAAACCATAAAATCATTCACAACTGGCTAAGCAGTGTTTCAAAACATTTCCAAACCTCTTACCTCACGCTTAGCGTGCCTCTATGCGTTGTAGTTTTGTTTGCGCTGTGCTTGTGTGGATTTTCTCAAGGTATTCCGTCATCTTATAAATTGTTCATAGGTGTGAATATGAGTGTGATTTCGGGTTTGTCTATATGTACCCTTCGATTTGCTGGTGACCAGTCCAGGGTGGCGTATCCTGCCTCTTGCCCAAAATTCAGCTCAGATAGGCTTTCGGATCAGCCTCAACTGTCATGCTGACAAGCGCTGTAGAAAATGGATGGATGGAGAAGAGAAGAAAAATGAACTTGTCGTGCCATGGCTTCAATAATGTCAAAGGGAGGAGTGTTGCTATGAAGAATGTGAGCGAGCGCTGGCTTCAAAGGCAGGGACTTGAGTTCTCAGGGCATTTCTATTTTGTTGTTCCTTCAAATGAATAGTTGCGCTTGAACCATCGCATACCCTCTGTAGCGCTTCAGCAGTCAGAGGCTGGCGGCGTGCTGTCCTCTGTGTGGTCACTGCTCTCCACGCAACCGCACCATTCACAACAGCCTCCCGGAATAGATACAGATCCACCCAATTCCCATGAGTCACTGGATGCTTTTATGAAGGTTTGATGAAAATGACCTGTGTTATTCTCACATAAACGTTTATTCCTTCAATAAAAAATAAAAATAAAAGAGCAGACTTGAACAAAACCGCAGCCATCACCCCCCCAACCCCCGACCCACCCCGCCACTTGATTCTGAAGCATTCATGTGGGATATTCACAGCCCTGCTTTCTCATGTAAACACTACATCCGAGCGGGACTTTGTGAGAATTCGACATCTTCTTCCCAGCAACGTAGTAGGCATGGCGTCCCCTTCTTTGACAGCCTCCAAAGCGACACGGCCCGAGGAAGTCTCAAAACCGTTTGCCACAAAAGTGCTAAAATGGTGTGTTGAGGCAGGGGAGAAAGAACTCATTTACTTCAATGGCTTTTTTTTTCTCCATTCAGTCCCAATGTGTGTTTATCCCTAGGTGTGAATTAAGAATGGGATTTAAAAGGAGCTTGGAGAGGGTGTTTACTGACAAAACGGCATTTTTGTTGGGCACTAACAGCTGGAAATGATTGGAAGTTGGTTTTAAAAGGAGAAATAATGAATCGGTACCTTTTTTTCCTCTTTTGTCACACGCTATATAATCTCGCAGGAAGTTGGTATTTAAGGGTATCCTTCTGCCAACTGATGCCAACTCATAATCATAATGAAGACACACTTCAGGAATAAACACTGAGAAGGGAACAAAAAGATAGTCACACTTTATTTTGTAATGTTCTGAAAATCCAGTTGAATTTGAATGGAGTAAAGAAAATATTAAGCGTTCCCTGCTCCAAAACAGTTTAGTATAAAGTCAAAATCGGCCATTCATTTTACTTGACAACCGCACAATGCTTTCATTTTGTTTAGTCGCTACTTTTCTATAGTCGCAGAGTAGAAGGAAATGAGAAGGATCAGCATTCTCATTCCAAGTCAAGTGTCCATGTTTTTGACACTCGGGATGTTGGAATTGGAGGAATTTGGGACCAAAGGACGGGCATTCTATATTTGCGTAGTCGTAGATCAGACCTCCTCCTAAAGAGCTGGCTATAGGAAAACTTGTGGATCATTTTGGGGCTGACCACAGGCGACAAGGCGACATACAATTTTGGCATCACGTTGCTCCTTCAAGAACCTTGGGAGTTCTATTTTCACATGTTCGCTACTTGGTGACCCACTTTCACACAAGCCAAACCAATCATATTTATCTTGCAAGAGTCCCTTTCAAAAACATATGAATCATCTTTTCATCATCAATACACAGGATGGCGTGTGCAAAGTGCATGTCAGAACATTGAGCAACTGAGGAGTATCGTCAAATTCTGCCCATCCATTTTCGATAGCACGCGTGTCCTCGCAACTCAACTTCATTTATTCATCTATTTATTTCTTTACTCATATGAAAACTTGAATGGAACCATTTCTGCAAACAAACGGAGCCTCTTCAAGCTGAATTTGAGCACTAGACAGGGTACACCTTGGTAATGTCGCCACTCAATTGTGGGGCACACAGACAAATGAGCCTTCCCACTCATAGACAATTGAGAGTCTTTAATAAACACATCATGCACGGTTTTTAAATGTGGGAGAACACGCAGCCCAGAATCGAACCCCAAACCTCATAACTGGGAAGCAGATGTGCTGATCACGAGTCCGCTGTGCTGCCCTTAAGTCAAATTAAACATTCAAAGTGCACGGAATAAGTAAGGCCACAGACGTCCGCTATGAGCACACACTGAGATGGAATATTAAAATTGCAGCTGCGGGAGTTAATTGATAGAGCCGGTCCATTAAATTCACCGTTTGATCCATTCAGATGTCACATAATAAACTCAGATGCAATTGTTTTGTTGTAGAAATTGACAATTCAAAAAAATGCCCAACACACGACAAGTCACACACTTTCTGACCAAACAAAATCCTTCTTTTTGAATAACATCTTTTTACACAAGAAGCTATCAGACCAACAAGTACAAACTAACAACGTCAACTTATTTCTCCATGAATCATTGCATGTTTTTGACACAACTCACCAAACAAGAACGCCGCAAGAGATTCACTGCTCTCGAATTTGCCTTCCATAATGAAGGTCAAACATGATTCCAGAACCCCATAATTGAGTGTAGGCCACATCTGTTTCTGGACGATATTGTACACTATAGATGATAGGAATGCGATTTAATGACACACAAGCGGGAAGAGGACAACTACCAGGATGCCGCTTCTTGTGAAAAGTGGAGGGCAATCGCTTTAATTAAAAAGGACTGTATCTTTCTGAAGAGTGAAAAGTCGGCAGGAAGGAATGTTGTTTTCATTCTGTGATCTTTTCGCCCCCCCATTGGGGTAGTCCCTCTGATGCAGGGCAGGAGGTCTGGTTACTGCCTTTCCCCTGTCCCGCCCCCGCCCCCCCCTCCCTTCCCCTAAGCCCCGCCTCACGTGTTTACATTCCTCTGCCCTTTTTTGGAGATGTGGAGCCCCCCCCCACCTTTTACACTCCTTGTGTGGAGTGCAAACACACTCACCTTCTCGCTGGAGAAAGAACTCACTCCAGCGATTTTGACCCTGAACATTATCCGGCAAGGAAAAAGCCATGTCCGCGGCCGTTTCTCTGTATGGCTTCTGCTCCTCATCAACTTCTCAGGAGATGTGGATTCTCTTGTGCGCCCACCTGCATGTTGCAGAAAAGGTAGGAGTATTTAGTGGGGTGAAATGACAGGGGAGTGATGGTCAGCAAAGAGGGGGCAAACATCTGCCTGTAAAGCAGCTCGCACCTTGCTTGGAATGTTATGAGAGGGATTTACTGGAAAGCTGCGAGAGGAGGCCTGAGCCGAGCTAGTTTAGCAAGGCCGGATGCACGTTCCCACCAGTGTGTCTGTGCATGTGGGGGGTAAGTCATACATACTGGAGCAGCAGCAGGAGTGTGGGCATAGGGGGAGGGCGGGGGTGGGGGGGGCATTATAATGCGTGTCTGGTATTTAGATGTGGCCAGGGTGTGAGGCAAAAGCTTGAACTTAAGGCGATAGATCAAGTGAGTCAAGTATGGCTTTGGTTTCCTCAGCGGTAAACACTGAGAAGGGAACAAAAAGATAGTCACACTTTATTTTGTAATGTTCTGAAAATCCAGTTGAATTTGAATGGAGTAAAGAAAATATTAAGCGTTCCCTGCTCCAAAACAGTTTAGTATAAAGTCAAAATCGGCCATTCATTGTACTTGACAACCGCACAAAGCTTTCATTTTGTTTAGTCGCTAATTTTCTATAGTCGCAGAGTAGAAGGAAATGAGAAGGATCAGCATTCTCATTCCAAGTCAAGTGTCCATGTTTCTGACACTCGGGATGTTGGAATTGGAGGAATTTGGGACCAAAGGACGGGCATTCTATATTTGCGTAGTCGTAGATCAGACCTCCCCCTAAAGAGCTGGCTATAGGACACTTGTGGATCATTTTGGGGCTGACCACAGGCGACAAGGCGACATACAATTTTGGCATCACGTTGCTCCTTCAAGAACCTTGGGAGTTCTATTTTCACATGTTCGCTACTTGGTGACCCACTTTCACACAAGCCAAACCAATCATATTTATCTTGCAAGAGTCCCTTTCAAAAACATATGAATCATCTTTTCATCATCAATACACAGGATGGCGTGTGCAAAGTGCATGTCAGAACATTGAGCAACTGAGGAGTATCGTTAAATTCTGCCCATCCGTTTTCGATAGCACGCGTGTCCTCTCAACTCAACTTAATTTATTTATCTATTTATTTCTTTATTCAGGTGAAAACTTGAATGGAACCATTGCTGCAAACAAACTGAGCCTCTTCAAGCTGAATTTGAGCACTAGACAAGGGTACACCTTGGTCATGTCGCCACTCAATTGTGGGGCACACAGACAAATGAGCCTTCCCACTCATAGACAATTGAGAGTCTTTAATAAACACATCATGCACGGTTTTTAAATGTGGGAGAACACGCAGCCCAGAATCGAGCCCCAAACCTCATAACTGGGAAGCAGATGTGCTGATCACGAGTCCGCTGTGCTGCCCTTAAGTCAAATTAAACATTCAAAGTGCACGGAATAAGTAAGGCCACAGACGTCCGCTATGAGCACACACTGAGATGGAATATTAAAATTGCAGCTGTGGGAGTTAATTGATAGAGCCGGTCCATTAAATTCACCGTTTGATCCATTCAGATGTCACATAATAAACTCAGATGCAATTGTTTTGTTGTAGAAATTGACAATTCAAAAAAATGCCCAACACACGACAAGTCACACACTTTCTGACCAAACAAAATCCTTCTTTTTGAATAACATCTTTTTACACAAGAAGCTATCAGACCAACAAGTACAAACTAACAACGTCAACTTATTTCTCCATGAATCATTGCATGTTTTTGACACAACTCACCAAACAAGAACGCCGCAAGAGATTCACTGCTCTCGAATTTGCCTTCCATAATGAAGGTCAAACATGATTCCAGAACCCCATAATTGAGTGTAGGCCACATCTGTTTCTGGACGATATTGTACACTATAGATGATAGGAATGCGATTTAATGACACACAAGCGGGAAGAGGACAACTACCAGGATGCCGCTTCTTGTGAAAAGTGGAGGGCAATCGCTTTAATTAAAAAGGACTGTATCTTTCTGAAGAGTGAAAAGTCGGCAGGAAGGAATGTTGTTTTCATTCTGTGATCTTTTCGCCCCCCCATTGGGGTAGTCCCTCTGATGCAGGGCAGGAGGTCTGGTTACTGCCTTTCCCCTGTCCCGCCCCCGCCCCCCCTCCCTTCCCCTAAGCCCCGCCTCACGTGTTTACATTCCTCTGCCCTTTTTTGGAGATGTGGAGCCCCCCCCCACCTTTTACACTCCTTGTGTGGAGTGCAAACACACTCACCTTCTCGCTGGAGAAAGAACTCACTCCAGCGATTTTGACCCTGAACATTATCCGGCAAGGAAAAAGCCATGTCCGCGGCCGTTTCTCTGTATGGCTTCTGCTCCTCATCAACTTCTCAGGAGATGTGGATTCTCTTGTGCGCCCACCTGCATGTTGCAGAAAAGGTAGGAGTATTTAGTGGGGTGAAATGACAGGGGAGTGATGGTCAGCAAAGAGGGGGCAAACATCTGCCTGTAAAGCAGCTCGCACCTTGCTTGGAATGTTATGAGAGGGATTTACTGGAAAGCTGCGAGAGGAGGCCTGAGCCGAGCTAGTTTAGCAAGGCCGGATGCACGTTCCCACCAGTGTGTCTGTGCATGTGGGGGGTAAGTCATACATACTGGAGCAGCAGCAGGAGTGTGGGCATAGGGGGAGGGCGGGGGTGGGGGGGGCATTATAATGCGTGTCTGGTATTTAGATGTGGCCAGGGTGTGAGGCAAAAGCTTGAACTTAAGGCGATAGATCAAGTGAGTCAAGTATGGCTTTGGTTTCCTCAGCGGAATCATAAAGTCAAACGAGCAGTGGGACAGAATTCTTCTAGTATTGCTCCCGATATCTCTGGAGTGACGGATGGTGACTCGGCCCGGCCACAAATGACTGGCCTCCCGCGCTTCTCGAGAATTAAAGAGGTTGTTTGGACATATGCCAAGGGTCAAGGGGCAGTCGGGCAGGAGAAGGGTAGCTTGATCACAGCAGGGATAGGAATGCAGAGGTCAAGATGTGCAGCCGTCTGACACGCAGAAGACACTCCAGGTCTGTTATATAATCTGAGCATTAGGATTCAAGGGTGTTTTTCTTTCCCTTGGAATGCCTGATGGGAGGCAAAGAGTTGTTGTGGCGACAATAGCAACAAAGTGCAAAATGCTTACACAATTTAAAAACGGCGCCAAGGTGTCTTTAAAAAAGGGATCTGACGTTCGTCCGTCATGCGCTACCAACTTTTGCAATCGCTCAAGCAACTCTTTTTTTTGAAAAAGGGTTGAGCCACAACTCAAGGGACGTATTATTGAAAACTTCTGGAGTGTCTCAGAGACTTCCTGAGATGTTCATTCCCCCGTGTCCAGACTGCAAATGAATGGCATCTGCACAATTTTCACTACGGGTCACGATTGGTGAAATTGTCCAAACCCCAGAATCTTTACATTGCCTTTCTGCAGGCAGGATGCCAATTACCGCAATAAAAAGGACAACCACAAATATGATGCCCCGCAAAGCAAACAAAAACCTCATGAGGTATTTGCTCCACTATTGGAGCCATTAGTCATCCATTAATTTTCTATACCGCTTATTCCCATTCTGTCATGCCCATGTCAGTCTTGACTTTGTTCTTCTGAACGGGTTGTAACTGGGAGGTGAATTCCTAGTTTGTTTCTTGCATGGCCAATAAACCTGATCCTGATTCTGAATCGGTTCATGCTCAAGGGTGAACTGGAACCCAGCTGACTTTAGGGAAAAGGCAAACCACACCTTGTGCCTGTCACCAGCCACGCACAGGACACAAATAAAGACAGATGACCATCCTGTCTCACTTTCACATTATCATTGAGTTTAGACCTGAAGTCAGGCTCAGTGGACCGCAACGTTTGCGAATCTCTGATGATAACAGAAATGCTACCAATAAATAAATAAATAACAATTCCTCTGGCTAGTTAAAAGCGCATTCACTACCCTTTCACTAAACCTTTTGTTTCCTATTTGACAGTGATACGCTCCCAAAGTCTAAGCCAGGACAAAGCAGCTACCAAGAAGACCCCCAACGGAGGAGAGGCCACACTGGGTCGAGGGACCTGCACCACATCCGCCACCTCCAGTCCCGACCACAGCGATCACGCCCTCTCCGTCAGCAGCGACTCGGGCCTGTCTAGCACCTCCCTCTGGACAGACAAACCCATCGTTTCGTCCGCCGCCGTTACCTCTGCCACCGTCCGCTCCAACAAGGGTCCCAGCCAGCAGGAGAAAGTCCAGCTCAAACAGCTGTTGAGTGGATTCGGAGTGGAGGACCCCTCGCTGGAGGAGATGGACGATCCATCCCCAAGAGTGGGCATGCATCAAATAATCCCAGCTCAAGTGCACATGAATGGCGATCCCTCAAGAGGTCCTCGAGAGAGGGAAACAGACATCCTGGATGATGAGGTCATTACAGGCCAGGATCTGCATAGCGTGGACAGCTTTGGGACCTTGTCATCGTCCTGCCATAAAAGCAGCCAGAACTCCCTCCTCTCAGATGGCTTTGGGAGTCCTGGAGGAGAGGAGCAGCAAAGCCAAAGCCAGACTCAGCTCCATCACCCGCTACCTTCTCCCATGGAAGACTTTGAGAGACAGTACGGTGATGCGAGAAGGGGCCATATTGGCTCCGGGAGCAACTCCGTGGCTCCCTCCAAGCCCAGCAGCGCTTCTGTGCCAAAGCAGCACGTCTACCTACAGGGAAACTATTCCACACAGTCCTGGGTCCGCCAGCAACAGATGGTTGCCGCACAACAGTTAATCTACATGCCTGAGGATGGAAATGATGCAGAAAGGTACCAAGGGAACAAACAAAGGAGGACTTCACCTAAAGAAGGCCTGACCTTGGAGCAGCAGGACTCCGCTCTGAGAGACACAGATCCTCATAAGGAGCAAGCAACACTCAACAATAACAACACCAAACGAGACGACGAGTTCAAATCTCTTACCATGGACATTGACAACTCCATCGATCAGCTCAACCAGCTCATCATGGACCTGGATCCCACTTTTGTGCCGCTCTCCAGCAAGAGCAGCTCCATCAAGAGAAACGGTGGCGCGCATGTAAATGGCTCGACTTCCAAGTGCTCCAACGGCATCAATCTGCGATTCAGCGAGAACAACACGCAGCAGATAGGTAAGACAGTCACACAGCAGTGATGCGATGTTGATCAAGTGATTTTTTTTACCTGGGGTTAAGGTAGAAGAAGCTATTATACCATAAAACTTAAAAACATAATTCCTCCTGCGCTGCACAGTGGAGTGAACTGCCCTCATCTCCCCTCCCCATTCCCAACCCGGCGTGTTTGAGTTGCAGAAATAGCAGGGTTGCTGCCAGCTGTTTCAGATGTTTTCAGTAAGTTTCGCAGGTCGGCGCGTTGTTCAGGCCTGCCCGTATAGCTATCAGAAGGGGGACCAGCACATTACACGAGGAGAGGGAGGGAGGACCTTTTTGAACATTGTTCCTCAAAGAGTTTGTCTGTACATATTTTGCACATTAAAGAGTCCAAATAAATCAGGCAATGTCAACATGGATTAAGGTAGTTTTAAAAACCCGAGCTGCAAATTGAAAGTCACTTTGGGGGAAATCCTGGCAAGGTGAAGAGCCAATGTCTCCTTTTTCTGACATCACACTCTGCATTGTTCTCATTATCAGCTCATTTGCGTGATTACTCTTGGCTTCGGTGTGTCTCTTTTGCTATTGTACTTTTTTTGGAAATTACTTACGATCCAAGTAAGTCATGATGTGGTACACTCGCCTGAGTTTGGGTCACTTCTCACTCTGTGATGGTGTGAATGGTTGACCTTTTCAATATGAGCCCTTTGATTGACCGTCGATCAGTTCAAAAGAAGTCCGCTGGAGTAAGCTGGAGAGAAAAAGGATGGATGGATGGATGGATAGCTGGATGGACATTCTTCAATGTTACTATTGGCTAAAGTTGTACAAGATTTTTTTTTTCCCCAAATGAGTTTGATGTCCTTGTTCAACAGTCTCATAACTGTGCAATTCTCCTTGCCCAAAGGCCTTATTACAACAGCCTGTTCATTGTGTATGTGCTACTGCGGCGCAATGACTGTGTTCTTGTTCAACAGTCTCATAACTGTGCAGTTCTCCTTGCCCAAAGGCCTTATTACAACAGCCTATTCATTGTGTATGTGCTACTGCGGCGCAATGACTGTCGGCTAACGAGGATGCGAGGCCTCTGCTGTGGCAGGCGTACTAAACATTTTTTGAACCAACATTGTCACGACATCTAGTTGCATCCAATTGGAGAGACCCCGGCAGAGTGATTTCAGAGTGACAATAGCAAGAGATTTGCAGGAATGAGTTCTGTAGTGAAAACAACTGAGGAAAAAGAGAGAAAGTGCAGGAATCAATCAATTAAGCGGTGTCCCAATGTCCTGAGCTCTCAGACACAAGACTGATCAGATGGTCAAAAAGAAAAGTGATGGGGGGAGATCTCCACTCCTTTGAATGTACCACGTTGGTTGAAAGTGAAAGAAACATGATTTCAGTTCAAAGATGTCAAATGTAGCATAGCCACACTCGCATCATTTCAATTAGATGTCCTTCTTCTTCATTGCTATAAGCAATGCCTGAGGCTTCCGTTGCAATAGTGCAGCTTACTTCATGTCCAAAACAAGAAGAGGCACCAGGCAACTTCCCGTTCAGATACTTAGCAACCAAAGCCAAACATGGGCAAGCTTGTGCCGCGCTGCATCATTCCGTTGCCATTTTGTGCCCAACACTGCGGTGGACGCCGCAAAAATCAAAGGCAGCATGTAAGTGCCTTGATAGCTTTCAGTGTGGTGTTCATGATGCTGGAAAAGTCAGAGTTGACCATCTTTGAATTTCAGCCTAGAAAAACAACAAGGTTATTAGGTTCCACTCACTTAAATCTTTGAATAGTCAATGACAGCTGCGATGCACTTAAGTCGGTGTTTTTAGTCGGAAACTAATGAGGCAGAGAGAAAAGGCAGTCATCCACATCTGGCTGCGTGTGAATCACAACTCCAGCATGTATTTGTGGCTGGCAAGGGGAGGGCTGGTGAAGATGATGGTTGGCCTGAGGAATTTCCGAGAAGGAATTGTGAGCCTGCGGGCAAATATTTTTCCATTTGAGTCCAAAGAAAGCCATACCTGTCTGTGCATATCAGCTACAAGAAGGCCTTTTTTAAGGGGGAGGAAAAAAACGTGGAAAAAAAGCCTCTATATGTTATGGATTTTATTCACTCTTACTTGCAGTAAAAAAAAAAAAAACCCACCATGCTAGTTTAGACACTTAATCACTTAATAAAATGAGCTACATTAAAGGCCGACGATGAGGCAAAATTGAGGATCGATTTAATCTAGTTGCGTGGTATTGTCAGCCTGGCGAGTAACACAGAGACGTTGATTGCTAACTTCATTTAGCATTTTAGTTGTTATCGCTTTTACGCAAAAACAACTTCATTTCCTACAACTATATTTGGATTAGTGAAACAAAAATGGACTCAACAGCAGACAGTTCATAAAATGTGACCACAGCGACTTGACAGCTCTTGGTCAATCATCAGACAATGCGACTAATGAGCCCCATTATTAGCACTTGGGCATCATTAGCATTCTTCGCTGGCTGACAGTCCTGAGCTCACGGGGAGGGTTCAAATTAACACCCTAGTGCTGAATAGTGACGTTCCTCAGCGTAGTCACAGCAGCGAGACCCCGCAACCTCCCACCCGCACATACACACGCTGGCCTACAAGATAGCTCACTAGCATTCCTCAGCTGTCCTCTCAAACCATGACTGCAGGCATGAGCCTTTGAGGAACCTGCCAGCATGCCTTAAAGCCCCTTTTCACTTATGAAAAGATAATGAGTGTGGACGGTATTGCAATACAATCCATTAGTATAACAATTTATTTTATGCCTCATCGTCTTTAGGCTATTGCAGCTGCTGTGGGCGACAACCTTGACCGATCACAGGCCATCCCATTATCAGGGATATTCCCAACAGGCTACTCAAGCACATCCATCTATCCACCCATTTTCTATAGCGCTTAGAGTCCCAGTTGCCTTTTAGCAAGAGGTGGCATCCACCATGGTCTGGTCACCAGTTATTCACAGGCCACATTAAAACAACCAGGCTTTCACACACATATGGACAAAGTGGAAGGAACGAGGGAGGCGTAGTGACGTTAGAAAACCCCCACAAGCACCCAGAAAATACCTAAACTCCACACAGGAATGCCAAAGCCAAGATTTGAACCCGCAGATTCTCAGAACCGTGACGCAAATGTGCTAACAGCTAACCCAACCACATCTAGAGGAATTCGTTTCACATTTAATAACCCACCGCTTCCTCCGTCCAGCTCTCCAATCCAACAAAGGGGATGTCACACGAAGTCTGAGTTGCCAAGGGAGTGACGTCACGGATCGCCCAAGGTTCTGCAACTCGGGGAGGACGGGACCAGAGGAGTACAGAAACCAGAGGACGCATTCGCCCCGTTTACCACAGACACAGGTACGATCAACCTTACAGCTTTTCCCGACGAGCTTTGTGTTCAATGTGGCTTTTTACCATTTATACTGTTTGTCTCCAGCATACCGTGTTGTGCAGGAGTAACAGTGCTGACTACAGGACGCAAGTTCCAGATGCAGACAACGGGGTTGAAGCTGGGTGTGACGGAACTCCACCCACGCCCGCCTTCCCAATATCGCCACCTACACCATACGGTGAGTCGAGTTAGTGTCTCCCTAATGTGCAAGAGAACTATTTTGCCCTAAAATACTCTTGCAAGATGCTTCACAATGATTTGGTTTGTCTTGGTCCTCATATGATGCGAGTATGTGACGCTGGTTCGGAAAACGATTCGTGGGTTCAGAGCCAGAGAAGGGTGCCGAGACATTTCCACGTCACCAACATTTTCCTAGACCAGCAGTCTGTTAAAGTCCCTCTAGTCTAGTGTATGTCTAAAGCTTTTCTGCCAGGTGGATATGCCCACCAGAAGGCTTCTGTAATGGTTGATCTAAACGATGCAGTAGAAATGGGTGGTTTGGTGAATCTCTCCCAGGTTGTCTTTCGACTTCTAATCGGTCAGAGGTAGCTCATCTGTAAGGACTTTGGACATGGAGGTTTGCGGTTCAAGTACCACTGTTGATTGACAACGCGTTGGAAAGATGTGTAGTCTGATTTGAAGTGATGTTGAGGTGCCCTTCAGGATTTGTAAAGAATTTTCAGTAAAAAATACTGTAAATAAAAATATCTTGTTTTTCTCTTTTCAGTGAAAAACGTGTCAGAGTTTACTCAGTCATTCCGGCAAACACCACCTCCCAGCATTCATTCCTATGGAGGCTTCAGGACAGATCACGGTAAGTCCATTTCAATGTCGCCAAGGCAATGCATAAGTATGTATGCTCTGTGACTAGACATCTTCACAATGATGTTTTTGAGAGAGAAACCAAAAACCAAAACAAAAAATTCAAACCCGGGGAGATTTCCTGACTGGGCTTTGGTTCCTTTGTTACACTCAATGGTGCAACCTCTTTAGACAATACAAGTCTGATGACTAAAATACACCCATTTGGTTTTGTGGGGTTTATCTGCGATGTGGAAGACAGTCTGTCTTCCAGATTGCTCACCGAGATAGGAAGTCGTACCAGCATGTGGGGGAAGGACTTCAATAAAATGGACTTAATCCCTTCATCATGTTGGTTTGCAGCCTTTCTGTTTAGCGCACAACGTCACAGCAACATTGTAAATCTGGAGGTGCCCACAAACAGACAGTTGGTATTGCCGTCTTGTATTTCTTTTTGACTCAACTTCTCTGTGTCGTTAACTCATTGTGGCCTAAACGTGTTCATCTTTCTCGCGGACGGCCTGGGAACGAAACGCTGCCCCCGCTGTGCCTCTTCAAACCAGAGACACCCAAAGCCAGAATCCTGGCAACATTCAGTTCTGTCTCACTACCATGGTTACTGTGGGCCAGGGAAGCCATGAGACAAAGACAAACTTTTCTTCCCCCTGTCTGAAACCTTCTCTGTGTATGCAGTGGGAAATACAAACGCTATTTCTGCACACAACTGATTAAAAAAGAAACCGCCTAAAGCTTAACAACACTGTGCTTTTATCTAATTATGTCAGTCTGCTCAATCGAATCCGATTTGTGGCGGAAATAATTGGTAAGTAGTTTTATAAAGATTGATGACTCCTGTTTTCATTTCCTGTAAACCACAATATTGATTGGACTCAATCCACAGCTCTTCTCTGAGGCAATATTTCCCAGTTGTATGGCTATTTCTATGCTTTCCTTTATGGGTTCTTTCAATTCAAATGAACACAAAATGGAAAGAAAACAGCTCTATAATTTTCTTGTCTCTCACGCAGATTCGCGAGGATATTCAGAGATGATCAATCATGCTGGAGTTGACAGTGTATCAAATTCCGCCATCAGCTGTCACAGGATACAAAATACGACACATTCTGCCTCCATCGTTGGGTCGCATCAGCGGATAGACAGGTAGGATTCCGTCCAGCTCCGTAAATACAAATACGTGTTGTCATTGTTGATCTTCCCCTGTCGCTCTTTTCACAACTGAAGTCCATCAGTGAATCAGTCTTGGCCAGAGCATCCCGTCCTGAGCCGTCAAGCATCTTTGAACAGCTTCCCTTCCAGCAGGCAAGCCCCCCAGCACCCCGCGTCACTGGACTATGGCCCCCAACACGTCCACCCGGCTCCTAACGCCCACAGCTCGCCTCGAAGCAGCCAGCGAAGCCATATGGCTCGCTATGACCTCAGGCACAGTCCTGCCCAAAGCTTTGACGAGCAGGATGACTTAGGTCTTGATTACGGTTCACACTGTCCGACCCCTGCCTTGCTGCTCGGAAATGGGAGTAGGGAAAGGGATAACCTTAGCTCCTTGGATGAGAATCAATCACAGTCCTTCCTGATGCAACCCCCACATCTGCCTGAGAAGAAAAGGGTGTCCGATGGGGAACGTGGGGGAACATCCTCCCCAGCCCTGAGCGGATTCTCAAGTCCACACAGCGGGAGTTCGTTGAGTATCCCCTTCCCCAACGTCTTGCCCGACCTGTCGGCTCAGATACCAAGAACAGGCTCACCTCTACCAGGTGAGCCAGGAGCTTAAAATAAAAGTGCCTTGTGGCCTTAAAAATTAACTCAGATTTCATTCTGCTGCATTTTGTTTTGCAGATGTGCTTGCGAGCAAGGTTACTGTCAAATTTGTACAAGACACATCCAAATTCTGGTACAAGCCTGACATCTCAAGAGACCAAGGTAGGTTTATGCAGCAGAACCGCTTCAAACTGCTCGGTCTCTTTGTCATTTTTCATTTGAGGACAAATAAAGGGCCATTTTCACATGCTCAAAAAACTCACCACGTTTTGTACTCATGTTCATTCAGGTGAAACAGCCCAAATCCAGTTAGCTTAACATGAAATTTACGAGGCATTTCTATCAATAGTAGACTCATAAAAAATTCTCAAGAACCTGTCCCTGAAAGGGCACAGGAAGTCTACTGTTTTGGTTGTAAGTGGCTCATTTTGGGTCATTTCGAGGTAGCATGAACAATAAACACGTCCATTTTGTCTGATTGCTGTCAAATTTGATCCACATGTACTGCACAGACGGCTGATGGCAAACTGTAAAATAATTTGAGTTTGCAACACCGCACGTCAGCAGAGCATGGTGCGGATGTTTGTTGACTTGCCACACAACAGGTATAATAACTCATCACCCCAAGGTCAAGCGAGACCAAGCGTCTTGTGTGGTATAGCCGTCTTGCCCTGAAATGAGGGCGGCCGCTGCTGGCAGAAATGTGTCGATGCAATAGCTCTGCTCCTCACGTTGCAATTGCCATCAAATGTTTCAAGTCAAGTCGTCTGTGCTCATTCCTGCTTCCAGGTTTAATTATTCTTTCGCTTGTGTTTAAAGCCAACTCATGATCATCATGTTTCTGTCTCACAGCCATCTCAGTCTTAAAGGACAAGGAACCAGGCTGCTTCATTGTGCGCGACAGCCATTCCTTCAGAGGCGCCTACGGGCTAGCAATGAAGGTGGCCACACCCCCGGCTTCAGTTCTCCAGCAGAGCAAAAAAGGTACAAAATGCATCAGAGAAGCTGTATGGTTCACTTGCTATCTTAACATTTTGGAATGTCCAGTGTCAAGACTTTGGTGCCTTGTGTGCAATGGTGGCTTGCTTCTCTTAAATAGGGTCCACACATGCAGACTATTCACATTCTCACAGATTTTATGAATGTGAGAGAACCTACGGATGAGGAAGGAAAATAGCCTGACCACAAATCACCAGAATCATTCAGAATTCTGGGAAATTCCAAAAAGGACAACAAATTGTAGTTGACGCACACAATGGAAGGAGCTAAGCTTAGCTTACCCCATTTGGTGACTGCATCGCAGTTTTAACCTCAAAGTTTGTCATTTTCATTGTGGGGAATGACACGTTTTACAAGCTCAACAACACAATATCCTAGTCAACAAACTCAAGCTTCCAATTTGGCTGCTGTCACAGTTCATAAAACTCAGCCAAACTCAGAGTTGACCACATCCATCCATCCATCTATTTTCTGATCCGCTTTATCCTCACAAGGGTCGTGGGGCATGCCGGAGCCTATCCCAGCTGTCTTCGGGCAGTCGGCGGGGGACACGGGGAACTACTCTGAATGGTTGCTAGCCAATCGCAGGGCACGCACATGCAGACAAACAACCATCCACACTCACACTCACACCTAGGGACAATTGAGAGTGTTCCATTAACCTACCATGCATGTTTTTGGAATGTGGGAGGAAACCGGAGTACCCAGAGAAAACCCACGCAGGCCCGGGGAGAACATGCAAACTCCACAGAGAGAAGCCGGAGCTAGAATCGAACCCTGCACCTCTGTACTGTGAGGTCGACGCGCTATCCACTGGACCACCGGGCCGTCCTGAGTTGACCACATGCGTACTGTCAAGACTTTGAATGATTAATACCAAACAGGTCTGACATTTACAATTGTACGCTCAGACCGCTTTTGATTTGGGAAGGGGGGGGGGGTCACTCAACACACCGTACACCAAAAGATAATCGATCAGGATATTTTAGAGACATTTGACAATCGAGCCTTTGCTGACTTTGATGGGAAGGGCACAAAAATGCTCAAATTGGGCCAAATAGTTGTCAAGTGCATCACCTTCGGCAAGAAACATGGAAAATATTTTTGAGTCAATTCAAAATGTCTGTTTTGGGTTTTTTTTCTCTACTTTGCTTCATTGTAGCTTCTATGCTTCAAGTTTTTGTGAAAATTGACATGATAGTTGTTATCTTCTATGAGCTTACTAACAGACCCAAGTAATAAATAAGCTTTGGTGTTATTCAGTCGTTAAAGGTAAAGTGGTCTCCCCACCTGTAAACTGGGTTTAGCTCCTCATCCGTACTTGACAAAGTGCCTTTCAGAAAGTTTAATAATCTCCCTCCCAAAATCAAACATACAAAAACATCCTGGGAATCACTCCCCAAGCCATCTCGTGTTACCGTCCACTGTACCCCCCGCCCTCCCTCGCATGCCGGAACCATAGACTCTCCCTTTCATCACACTGTACGGCTCCACTTGGGCGTCATTGCGATGAAACAAAACAGAGCACCGTTGCTTGACACGTCTCGGATGAACAGCTAATGTTTCGGCCCTTCATAAAGGACGTGCTTCATCCAGAAACCTTCTCCTGGGAAATCCGCCTGTCCTGCCTGGATGGGGTCACACAAGTGAGACTGTTGAGCGAGAAGAGTTATTTCTGGAACAAAACCGCCGTCTGCGGGAAACTAAACATTCTCTGGACATGTTCCAGCGTGACACAAAGGAACACAGAGTTGCATATCATCGTACCTCTGCGGGACAATAAAACTGTGTGCATCCAAATACATGCTGCCCTTTTTTTTCTCAAGTTCATTCCTAACGGCACAAAAATGTACGGACATACCTTTCTGGCCAACGCTTATACACACCTGTCCTTTTTGTTCGCCATGATCCCAGTCCAATCCAAAGGCACCTGTGGTGACATCATGACACGGTTCCCCCCGCCTCCTCACTCTCAGCTTAGCCCATTGTGCTTTCTTATGAGTGTGAAACTCAACCCATCTCAAGGAGCGGGTCTTTCTCCCAGCTTTTGTGTCGAGACATTCCTCAGCTCCTCCTGCCCCCCCCTCTCCGAGGCTCTTCTGTGGAATCATAATCCCATTCATCTCAGTGGCGGCAACTTTATGCGTTGGGGGGAATTACCCGGCTTGCTTGGAGGGAATTGCTGTTTTTGCTCCCAATCAGCAGGGCGGGTACTGCTAAAACGGGCCACAGATCATTAAGTACGGTAATGACCTTGTTTTGTGTGTTTGTGTTTGGCAGGCGGCGATCTTGCCAATGAATTAGTGCGCCACTTCCTGATTGAGTGCACACAGAAGGGTGTTCGCTTGAAGGGTTGCCCCAATGAGCCCTATTTTGGTGAGTGACATCATTTGGCTGTTGGTCAAGTTATCCATCGCTGCAGGCACTCTGCTGCCCTCTGTTGTGCGCGAATGCATTTTACAATCCAGGATTTCCCAAACCTTTTTTTCATTTGATATTGTTACCATGGTATGAATGAATACAAACAAACATGGATCAAAGTGCTAGTGATTTTTGTAGCTGATTAACAATGAATAAATTAGCTATCTACAGCGCAATTTTGGTTCAGCTGTACTGAAAGCACACTAAGATTTTTTTTTTGGGGGGGGGGTGATGATGTTGCCTGATCAAAACACTGCACCATAAAAAACAAAACAAAAATAAACAGGCCTATCTCTGCTGTCACACAAAGTTTTAAATTCCTGTTTAAAATATGTTTACATGAGTCTCTTCGCAGTACATTGAGTACTGACAGCTGAAAAGCTGCTGAGGGAACCTGAATCAGATAAATGAAGCCCTGGAGCAGGGGTGTCAAACTCATTTCACATGGTGGGCCACATACGGCCTGGGTAGATGTCAAGTGGGCCGGACCATTAAAATGATACCATACTTTGCTATAAATAACCAAAACAATCTGTCTTTCCTTTGTTTTGGTATAAAGAAGCACAAGAACATTAGGAAAATGTTGAAATTAAATGAACATACCTTTTACAAAACATTTCATGAAGCACCTTACATTTCCTTCGACAAATGTGCAATTTACTTTTATCATTCACATATATGCATTGCAACTGATCCCACTGATTGTACAAACTTTAACAAGTAATTGGTTTTGAAAAATATAGTAATGCACTTTAAGATTAAACAAGATTCATAAAGAAAGCAAGTTTTAAAGCATTTACACGTGCATATAAAATCTAAATGTAATCCCTGCCTACACCTTACAAACTAAGGAGCGTGCTATTAAATGTGTAAATGTGAGAGTGCTATTGATAGCGTCTGCTGTCATGGGTCTGTCTCAGTGATGGACTGAGGCTGCTGTTGTCTTCTTCTCTGATCAAAACAGTGTCCCCTAGCGGATACTCAATGAATTGCACCTTATTAAAAATATTTATTCTGTGTCTTTTATGCATTTTCTTCACTTTTAAATTATCCTGTGGGCCTGATGGAACGGCCCGCGGACCGTATGTTTGACACCACTGCTTTACATAATCATCTCGCGGGCCGGATTAAAGTCCTT
>NW_017805540.1:2340348-2343822 GCF_001891065.2 Hippocampus comes
AAGAAGCACAAGAACATTAGGAAAATGTTGAAATTAAATGAACATATCTTTTACAAAACATTTCGTGAAGCACCTTACATTTCCTTCGACAAATGTGCAATTTACTTTTATCATTCACATATATGCATTGCAACTGATCCCACTGATTGTACAAACTTTAACAAGTAATTGGTTTTGAAAAATAGAGGAATGCACTTTAAGATTAAACGAGATTTATAAAGAAAGGAAGTTTTAAACCATTTACACGTGCATATAAAATCTAAATGTAATCCCTGCCTACACCTTACAAACTAAGGAGCGTGCTATTAAATGTGTAAATGTGAGAGTGCTATTGATAGCGTCTGCTGTCATGGGTCTGTCTCAGTGATGGACTGAGGCTGCTGTTGTCTTCTTCTCTGATCAAAACAGTGTCCCCTAGCGGATACTCAATGAATTGCACCTTATTAAAAATATTTATTCTGTGTCTTTTATGCATTTTCTTCACTTTTAAATTATCCTGTGGGCCTGATGGAACGGCCCGCGGACCGTATGTTTGACACCACTGCTTTACATAATCATCTCGCGGGCCGGATTAAAGTCCTTTGGGGGCCGGATCCGGCCCGCGGGCCGTACGTTTGACACCTCTGCCCTGGAGAGTGTTTGAAAAGTTACTTTCAAAACGTTATACTGTACATTATGTAAGACGAATTATAATTGCTTTTACGTTTGAGTTGCTTTGACCAACACAAGTATTGAGAGGCCTACTTTTTCAGCTTGAAAACTATTCTATTGTCAGCATTATAATACCTCGAATTAATACCTTAACAGCAAAAAGCATTCCTTTTTTTAAAAATTGCCGGTCAATAGATGGTTGTATTCAGGACAGATCTCCAAAATAAGGACTTTTTTTTTCAAGCAAATCATAACAACGTGTTTAAAATTGAAAAAAAAAACTGGTAGAGTGACAAAGCTTCAAATCCCCTGTGTGTATGATATATTGATATTGAACAAAACACATTGCTGTTGTTTGACAGGAAGTTTAACTGCACTAGTTTGTCAACATTCAATAACTCCCTTGGCCCTGCCCTGTAAACTCATCATACCAGACAGAGGTAAAAATACACAAACACACACTCTTGCTCAGACTTGATTCTGCTCGAATATTATGTGACTTGTTTTTAGGTGAGACTGTCTTTTTTTCACCCCCACTTTTTTTTTTTTTTAGACCCTCTAGAAGATGTGGTGGAGAACATGTCTCAGTCAGTCACTAACTCTGCTGCAGAACTGCTCAAACAGGGAGCAGGTAACTTCTAAGAATGCTTTAGCTTGACTGTACATTTACACTGCCTGGATCAAGTGACACGATTGCAATTCTTTTTTTGTTTTGTTTTGTTGTTGTTGTTTGTTTTTTTTTGCTCTCAATTGGCATCAAAAGTCCACATGTATAACTGCTAGCGTTTTTAAAATATATCAAGTTAACATGAAAGTTCTACTTTGGGTTGTGCAAGACGGTTCAATAACGCTGAGCTCAGCTCGCAAAGAAGAAAACCAGTACAGTGGAACCTCTCCTTACGAACGGCTCTTCATACGAAATTTTCTAGTTACGAAACGTCTCAACAGGAAAATATTGCCTCTTGTTATGAAAGAAATTTCAAGATACGAAAAGTAAAAATACAGTATGGCCTGCGACTCGCAGCTCCGAATTTCCTGAACGCAACATAGTTATAGCTGCTCTGCCATTGGCTATTACCGAGCATCATCCTGGCATCCCATTGGCTAAGAGGGACTTCTACCGTGTGTGGAGGTAGATAGATAGATAAGTGTCTGTGCAGCGTCCTTGTCATTCGGCCCTCAGGCCACGAGGCATTACGATAGTTTTACGTAAATGTGAATCAGCCAGAAAAAGTTTTCACCAGTCAGGCGATCGCTCACTATGCTGATGTTTGCCTTGGACATTTTCGAAGGATTGTTAAAAGCGACAAAAGCAAACGTCCTCGGTTGAGTTCTTTACAAAACGCCAGCCAAAAACCACTTCTGAGACACAACATGGACTCAAGAGGGCAAAAAACTATGAGGAGGCAGTTAAAAGTTAAATGACCATAATTTTTATTCTTGACTCTATTCTTTGTTTTTTACATAATGCACAACTCTCATTTATTGTGCAATAATCTAATTGTAACATGTACTTGTTACATATTTTGATGCATTTTTATGCTTTAGGAAGCATTTATGTCTGAATTTTGGGGGGCACTTGGAACGAATTAGGGCATTTACATGGAAAAAGTGTCTCTACTTACAACATTTTCTAGTTCAGAAATTTCTTTCCCCATACCAATTAATTTCGGAAGTAGAGGTACCACTGTATTCCACTTTTTAGTTGTGCCCTCTAGTGGAGAAGAAGAATATTGCAACGTGACAACTTATCCATGTTTCAACAAGCCCCGGTCTCCATACTGTATCCGGCCGGCTCGGACAAACCCCGTGAATGTGCTCTTGACGTTAACGTAAACACAGTCAAAAACAACCACTGTAAATTTAAAATGTAGTAAATATGCCACTTTCGAGGCGTGTCCATCATTAAATTAGCCAATAATCGCAGATGGAGGCCGGTGGAGTCATGTGGGAGTGTCCCCATTTTAAATCAGTCGAGGCCAATTCAAGTTTGATGTTTGTATCATTTATGTATTATTGTTCACATCTGCGTCATCATCATCGTCAGTGTAAATACAACAAAAACTTCGAGGCAGTCTAGTCAGGAGATCGTTAATGCTAATCTTTCTTCCATCCATCCATCCATCCATTTTCCACCGCTTATCCGGGGTCGGGTCGCGGGGGCAGCAGCTTTAGGAGGGAAGCCCAGACTTCCCTCTCCCCAGCCACTTCTTCGAGCTCTTCCTGGCGGATCCCGAGGCGTTCCCATGCCAGCTGGGTGACATAGTCTCTCCAGCGTGTCCTGGGTCGTCCTCGGGGTCTCCTGCCAGTGGGACATGCCCGGAACACCTCACCAGGGAGGCGTCCAGGAGGCATCCTAATTAGATGCCCGAGCCACCTCATCTGGCTCCTCTCGATGTGGAGGAGAAGCGATGAGCCCCTCCCGGATAACCGAGCTTCTCACCTTATCTCTAAGGGAGAGCCCGGATATCCTGCGGAGAAAACTCATTTCGGCCGCTTGTATCCGGGATCTCGTTCTTTCGGTCACGACCCATAGCTCGTGGCCATAGATGAGGGTTGGGACGTAGATCGACCGGTAAATTGAGAGCTTTGCCCTTTCGCTCAGCTCCTTCTTCACCACGACAGACCGATACAACGTCTGCATCACAGCAGACGCTGCACCGATCCGCCTGTCGATCTCTCGCTCCCTCCTGCCCTCACTCGTGAACAAGACCCCAAGATACTTAAACTCCTCCACTTGGGGCAAGATCTCCTCCCCGACCCGGAGAGGGCACTCCACCCTTTTCCGACTGAGGACCATGGTTTCAGATTTGGAGGTGCTGA
>NW_017805540.1:2345534-2347569 GCF_001891065.2 Hippocampus comes
TCCCCCAGCAGAACAAGGGAGTCCCCAGCAGGAGTACTCTCCAGCACACCCTCCAAGGACTCCAAAAAGGGTGGGTAGGCTGAGCTGCTGTTTGGTGCATATGCACAAACAACGGTCAGGACCCGTCCCCCCACCCGAAGGCGGAGGGAGGCAACCCTCTCGTCTACCGGTGTGAACCCCCATGTACAGGCACTGAGCCGGGGGGCAATAAGTATGCCCACACCTGCTCTGCGCCTCTCACCGTGAGCAACTCCAGAGTGGAAGAGAGTCCAACCCCTCTCGAGAGAACTGGTACCAGAACCCAGGCTATGTGTTGAGGCAAGTCCGACTATATCCAGTCGGAACTTCTCTACCTCGCACACCAGCTCGGGCTCCTTCCCTGCAAGAGAGGTGACATTCCACGTCCCTAGAGCTAGCTTCTGCAGCCGAGGATCAGACCGCCAGGGTCCCCGCCTTTGGCTGCTGCCCAGCTCACATTGCACCCGACCCCTTTGGCCCCTCCCATGGGTGGTGAGCCCGTGGGAAGGCTAATCTTTCTTGTGTTTGTTTATAGCCTGTAATGTGTGGTACCTGGGCTCGGTCGACATGGAGTCCCTGACGGGGGTGCAGGCGGTGCAGAAAGCCACCGGACTGACTCTGAGCTCCAACCCGCCTCCCACTTCCACAGTGGTCCACTTCAAGGTGTCCTCGCAGGGAATCACCCTCACTGACAACCAGAGGAAGTGAGTGGAACACACACACGCCATGCAATACAGTATAATAGTTTGCACATGCACTCAGACCTTGTCTGCTTTGTAGGCTTTTCTTCAGGAGGCACTACAATGCCAACACGGTCATCTTCTGTGCTTTGGATCCTCAAGATAGAAAGTGAGTGAGATTACTGGAAAAACAATGACCAAAAGCACCAAAGTCAAATGGTCCAAAAAATGGGACACTTGGGGAAAATCGGCATCAAAATTCAAACGAAATGTCGAGCTCGAGCCACGAGACGTGTGCACATCTCCAGATTTCTCCACAGTGTTTTGCTTCGTTCTTTGGCTTCATGGTGTACTTTTTAACCATTTTTTAAATTTTATGTGTGACGGCACTACAGAGCCGGTGACACAAAAAGGAAAAGTGGTGCTAACTACATAAATATAAATGGAACTTGAAAAGGCGCTGGAAATGTGGCACAGGAAAGAGTACTTAAATATTTGCAAACACCCAGTTTTCGAAAAAATTTTGCCAAACGGGCGCAGTAAATTTAATCAGAAAAGGTTCAGTTGAAGTCCAACAAACATGAAAAGCTTACTGCGCTGAACAAATCTGATGCGATTTGCTGCCATCTTATAACTGTTTGAACTTCATTTTGTTTGACTTTTGAGGCATGTTTTCTCTTTTTTTTATTATTAAATTGAACTACCAAGAAACAAAGAAAAAGCCAGATAGACCTTGTTAATCTTTTAGACCAGGGGTGTCAAACATACGGCCCGCGGGCCGGATCCGGCCCGCAAAGGAGTTTAATCCGGCCCGCGAGATGATTATGTAAAGCAGGGGTGTCAAACATACGGCCCGCGGCCCGGAACCGGCCCGCAAGTAGGTTCAATCAGGCCCGCAGGATAATGTAAAAGTGAAAAAAAATGCATTAAAGACACAGAATTAATATTTTTAATCAGGTGCAATTCATTGAGTATCCGCAAGGGGACACTGTTTTGATCAGAGAAGAAGACAACAGCAGCCTCAGTCTGTCACTGAGACAGACCCATGACAGCAGACGCTATCAATAGCACTCTCACATTTACACATTTAATAGCACTCTCCTTAGTTTGTAAGGTGTAGGCAGGGATTACATTTAGATTTTATATGCACGTGTAAATGCTTTAAAACTTGCTTTCTTTATGAATCTTGTTTAATCTTAAAGTGCATTACTATATTTTTCAATACCAATTACTTGTTAAAGTTTGTACAATCAGTGGGATCAGTTGCAATGCATATATGTGAATGATAAAAGTAAATTGCACATTTGTCGAAGGAAATGTAAGGTGCTTCATGAAAT
>NW_017805540.1:2355700-2355924 GCF_001891065.2 Hippocampus comes
AAAAAAATGCATTAAAGACACAGAATTAATATTTTTAATCAGGTGCAATTCATTGAGTATCCGCAAGGGGACACTGTTTTGATCAGAGAAGAAGACAACAGCAGCCTCAGTCTGTCACTGAGACAGACCCATGGCATCAGACGCTATCAATAGCACTCTCACATTTACACATTTAATAGCACTCTCCTTAGTTTGTAAGGTGTAGGCAGGGATTACATTTAGAT
>NW_017805540.1:2356039-2518918 GCF_001891065.2 Hippocampus comes
TGGGATCAGTTGCAATGCATATATGTGAATGATAAAAGTAAATTGCACATTTGTCGAAGGAAATGTAAGGTGCTTCATGAAATGTTTTGTAAAAGATATGTTCATTAAATTTCAACATTTTCCTAATGTTCTTGTGCTTCTTTATACCAAAACAAAGGAAAGACATATTGTTTTGGTTATTTATAGCAAAGTATTGTATCATTTTAATGGTCCGGCCCACTTGACATCTACCGAGGCCGTATGTGGCCCACCATGTGAAATGAGTTTGACACCCCTGTTTTAGACGGTCACGCCAATGATGAAACTTGGGTTTGATTTTTGAGGCATCTTTTTCCAGATGTCAGTTAATCATTGCATATTTGCATTCAGGGGGTGTGGGTGTACCTTATGTTGTGGCCCGTGAGTGTAATTTTCCCATTTTCACTTTTCTTTCCTAACAGGTGGAAAAGGGATGGCTGCACGTCAGCAAAGTAAGGACATGATTCACACCAGAAGCCGAAGAGCCTTTTAACACAATTAATGTTTCTCTTACCCTTTGCTCCGCTTCTGCGCAGGATCTTTGGCTTCGTGGCGAGAAAAAGTGGCACCTCCATGGACAACGTGTGCCACCTGTTTGCTGAGCACGACCCAGAGCAGCCGGCCAGCGCCATCGTCAACTTTGTGTCCAAGGTGATGATCGGCTCGCTGAAGAGTAAGTAGGACGACCGCCTCCTGGAAAAACGAGGAACTATAAATGTGAGACGATGATGAGCGAGACATTCTACTGAACATGGACTCTCATGACTTCAGTTCCACACCCTTATATGTGATGTTTCACTATTAAACAGTAAGGGCATTAATAATGTCATTTCATTTACGAAATCATGGAGAAGTGTGTTAGAGTGGCGTGCGTGTATATAAATTGGTTTGATTGGATGTATAGTGTGCATATATGATCTATGCACCATAAAAAAAAGTTTTATTTTTTTAAACCGTACTTAATCATGTTCTGCATTATAAGTCTTCCGTTCTGTGTGTACGACAGCTGTCAACATGAAAAATGAAAAAGAGCGAGTGATTGTGTGTGTGAGATGAAAATTATTTTAAGTAAACCCTAATATATATTGTGTATTCCTCTACCCCATGACACAAGCTGGTTACAGTGTCCAATTATACCAAATTTATTGTCTTTTGGGTCGGGTTTTTTTTTTTTTCTTTTTATGAGGGCACGTCCCCATGCATGACTTTGTGGGACACTGAGCCAATTCAACATTTAAATAAAACATTTGAAAACAACACGATGAAATTATCTCACTGTAAAACAATATTGAACAAACCCAGTGAATTAAAAAAAAAAGTCTGTTTCAAGATCACCCCTACTTTGAAAATCAAGAGCTGCAAATATATACCGCTGTATTATCACCCTTTGTTAAGTGTCCATATTGCCATCACCGAATCTTATTCTTTGTTCTTTATTGTTCTCAAACTGCTGCTCATTTGAAACACACTGTGTGAGGACAACGCTGTTGCGTTCATCCATTGTTAAATCCTCATCTTTCTTTCCATTGCTGAAGTTATTAGAACGTTTGTAAAGAAAAACAATATTTATTTTTCTCAATCCCCCAGCGCCACCAAAAAAGAAAAAGAGAATTTTATTAAGGACCGGTTTTGTTATATGATGCGTTATTTCTCTTTCTCACGCTGGATTGCCTCGCCCCTGAAGTCCTCTAGTGCCCCCTAGGGGTGGCTATTATCCTCAGTAACAAAATGGGCTTCCACTTCTCTCGAGCTTTTCTGAGCGCTTGAACGCAGCCTACTCATTCAGATACGGATGGCGCACCATTTCTGTATCCAATAGCCTGCCATGAATTTTGTCCTAACCCTCCTCAAAGCTGATTCTTTAACATGAAGTTTGAGTAGCGGGTTTCCAAATATCGTCTTTATTTCTCTGAAACTGCCATGCCCTTGTTCAACTAAGAGAGAAAGAAATACTCTTTTTCGACTGCAAAATTGTCCAATAGTGGCTGGGGAAAAGCTGAAAAATATCATTATTTTGTGGGATGAATTTTCTTCTCGTTCCACGTCAAACAACCCGAAGTTATCTGAGAAGTATTTTTCTCTATTTTTCTCAATCTACTGCCTCTCTTCAGATCTTTAGCACCCCTTGCCGGCTGAAGGAGAACAGTCCATACCCTCGTTAAAATGAATTTCTGAAGGCACCTCACAAAAAAAAAAAAAAAAAATTCGTCAATTTTGCTACAAAACTGCTTTCTTTGTTCTTCTCATTCTGCTGCGCCTCCCCTTCTTCTGGTGCCCCCTAGGGGGGGATGTTCCCGCAAATTTTGAAAACTGTTGTTCTCAGTACAGCGCTGGAGGATATTTCACTATATTTCTTGTATCAGTGTCTGAAAAGAAGCCGTAATTTTAACGTTCATTCAGTCTGTTCCAGGACATGTATTTTGTGTACCGTGTGGTTGCTGTGAAAGACATAACCTGTATTTCCATTTTGCTTTCGCTTATATCACCACAGTGTGGCTCTGTATTTCCTATGTACAAAATGGTAAAAATGTCCTCATGTAAGTGGACCTCTGTGCTACAGTTTATTCTTATATGCAAAGGGAATTGTTTCGATGTGCTCTGTAAATAAAAACAATGAAACATTTGTATCAAATATTGTGCGTTGTTTTTAAGTTGCCAACAAACTCCCTTCATTCAATTTAAGCAGTCATTATCCAACTATCAAGATTGAATATTGTATGGAGAACTTGTCCTTATTCACAGAGGAAGGCCTCAGCTGAGATTCAAACCGAAGCTGCAAAAACATTTTTGTTGAATTTACTCCATTTTATTTTGTCAAGGGTGGTCCGATTGTCCAGTGCACAGCACGTTGACCTCACAGTGCAGCGGTACCGAATTCAATTCCAGCTCTGGCCTCGTGGTGTTGAGTTTGCATGTTCTCCCCGGGCCTGCATGGGTTTTCTCCGGGTACTCCGGTTTCCTCCCACTTTCCAAAAAACATGCATGCCAGGCTGATCGAACACTCTAAATTGTCCCTAGGTGTGAGTGTGAGCGAAAATGGTTGTTCGTCTGTGCGTGCCTTGCGATTGACTGGCAACCGGTTCAGGGTGTCCCCCGCCTACTGCCCGAAGACAGCTGAGATAGGCTCCAGCACCCCCCACGACCCTTGTAAGGATAAGCGGATCGGAAAATGGATAATTTTGTCAAGTGGTTGCCCGAAATAAAACCATCTGGAACCAGATATGTTATTTAAGTAGACTATGCATCTTATTTAAAAATGTATCTGGAAGCAGAGCATTTTATTTCGGGCATCCCCTTGTTGAAATAAAATGGAGTCAATTCAACACACCATTCTTTTCAGTGTAGAACCGTAAGGCAGAGGTGCTCACCATAAGTCAACTGCACTGCCACTGAATAAGTGTTGACTCAAAAAGAAGGCAACCTCGGTTGTTGCGGACAGAAACGCTGGAGAATTTTACCTGCAACACAAGCCTGGGCAGGTTGTCTTGATGGCAGTGGGAGAGAATATAAGAGGGAGGGAAAGTGTCTTCATCCTCCTCCACCTCTTCCTTACTGTCCATCTGCAGGTGGTGAAAGTTAAGAATTCCCGGGGTGGGCAGGAAGGAAGTGCAGGCCTGCAGGTGTGGCGACTGCAGCGGAACCGAAAGCTCGTCTTGCTCTGTTATTTGTAATACAAGAAGCTGGAAGGAGGAAAAAAAGCAATATTGTGAAGACTACACAAGGGCACAAAGGTTTGGATAACTTATGGGGGCCCGTGCAGCAATTTGCCATGATTTATGAATTTAGCAGCAGATTAATGACACAGGAGGGGTAATTGCAGAAAAAATACACAAGAGAGCAGACCAGATTGTATTTAGAAAGCATTAAATCTACCATGTACAGTAGAGGAGGCCTGTGGCAATAAACAGCAGTGGCCCAGGTTTTTTAGAGATATGAGAGCACATGTTTGGAAGCAGACCCCTTTACGCGCTTTTAATGAATGGGGCATCTATTTCCACGAAGGAGAACAAATGTTAAAGTGAAAGAGAGAGGGAGGGCGACGGAAAAATGTGTTCTGGGATGCCGAAATAACTAGTGCCCTTTTTTCTTTTTTTTTTTGTGAGATAAATTGAACCACTGAAAATTGGAGTCAGCTAACTGAATCTTTGTCATTGAAGAAATAAACAGAGAAATTGGATCTATTTCAAAGGAGTAGTCCAATAGTCATAGTCTAAATCAATTCCAGTTTGAATCAATTTCAATATTGACCTTTCGGGGGCAACAATTGGTCCAAGTCCCACTTCCAAGATAGCCACACCATGAACGCAGACTTCGCAGCCAAGTAAAAACATCCTAGAAAATGAGAAAGCGGAGATCCAGTGCCGGATCAGGGTCAAAACACCCAATTACGTAACAACGGAAACCACCTGATGACATCAGTCCACACCACGGTGACACGCGGCATCAATTTTTTAATGATTTTTAAAAATCAGAAATGCAAGGAAACGTTTCTACATTTTTTTTTCGGGGTGCTGATTCTGAGTCTGCCCTTGTTTTTTCTCCAATAAATCAGTTTTTCATAATATTATAAGAACAATAGAATAATAGGTTCTATCATACTATTCATACATTATCTGAACCACTTCATCCTCACAAGGGTCGTGGACGATGCGGCATCAATTTTTTCATGATTTTTAAAAATCAGAAATGCATGGAAACTTTTCTACATTTTCTTTTCGGGGTGCTGATTCTGAGTCTGCCCTTGTTTTTTCTCCAATAAATCAGTTTTTCATAATATTATAAGAACAATAGAATAATAGGTTCTATCATACTATTCATACATTATCTGAACCACTTCATCCTCACAAGGGTCGTGGACGAGCTGGAGTCTTTCCCAGCCATCTTCGGGCACTAGGCGGAACTGGTTGCCAGCCAATCACAGGACGAACAACCATCCGCACTCACAATCACACCTAGGGACAATTTAGAGTGTTCCATTACCCTGCCATGCATGTTTTTGGAATGTGGGAGGAAACTGGAGTACCCAGAGAAAACCCACGCAGGCACAGGGAGATAATATGTAAAGATGCCAATCAATCACAGGGTGCACACATAGACAAACAACCATTCACGCTCACAGTCACACCAAAGGAAAATTTACAGTGTTCCATTTACTTACCTGGCATGTTTTTGGAATGTGGGAGGAAACTGGAGTACCCGGAGAAAACCAACGCAGGCACGATGAGAAGATGTAAACTCCACACAGGAAGGCCGGAGCCGGAATCGAACCCTTCGCCTCTGCACTGCGAGGCGGACGTTCAAACCAGTCGATCACCATGCCACCCTATATCGAAATATATTTCATAATATTTATGAATTAAAGGTTGAGTTCAGCAAGTGGAATTTTTTTTTATCTCAAACATAACTAGGTCATGGTAAAACCTGTATTGCGTAAGCTTTTATAGGTCAAACTTTGAAAAAATGAAAATATCTCAAAAACCGGATGTTTAAAAAAAAAGTAGAGACTTTTTTTTTTTTTTAAATCAACATCAAAAAAAAAAATGGGGGACACATAACGGCATCTCTCATTAAAATTTGCTGTTTATTAGTGTTACCAATTGCAATTATAATCATGTGCCTTGGCGATAGAGTCCTTTGCAGCTCAAGATTTCCCCAGGAATGACTCTGCCTATCAGGAGTGTTTGTGGGTTACATATCCTTTCACCCCCCATTTTTATTATTTTTTTAAAATAACAATTCCATGGTGGGCGGTCTCGAATGCTCTCAAGGGTTGAATATTGTCTCACAGGCCGTAGGCTGCTCACTGCTCCTTTTAACCTTTTTCCACCGACTGCTATTGACATTCAGCAGTGATAACTTGCTCTCGACAATATACACATCAAACCACATTATATCACCACAGACCACCAGCACTTGCAAAAACAAATACAGCATTTATAAATAGGCTCTGTAAGGGATATCGCCACCCTAATTGAGTCTTTGTTTACAATGACTAATGGCGTGTCTGTAATGATACAGTACATGGCCGGAGCCACTTGGTTCAGGTGCTTTTTCACGCACTGTATATTTAAAGCCAGGCTCATTGCTGTGAAGTGTGAACAGACTAATATAAATGAAGCGTGAATGAAAAGGCACTTTGTGTGTTTCTCTGTCGTCCACTTGTGCCCGACTGACAGAGCGGTCAGACCTCCTTCACACTTGTGAGGAAATGTGCGCGCATGTGTGAAAACATGTTAAAGTCTGGACCAGTCAGACGAGTGCAGACATAGGAAGCCATGTTGCCTGGGAGGGAGTTAGGGGGACTGTGGATCATTTCAAAACCAACACTCTGCAACTGTCACGGGCCGACGTCGCGAGCTCGTTTCCCGGCGTCTTCTACTTTGCTAATTACAGCCTCCTGCTGCCTGGAGGTGGGGGGGTGACGAGGTGTCAGAATTCCCCAAAAAATAGTTGCTGGCTTCTCTCCAATCTCTGAAGAAAAAAAAAAATCAGACTGGGCAGTTAAAATTGACATGTCAGTACATAAAGGCTTTATAAAAGAAAAAAAAATGCTTTTGAATCGCAGTTTGAGGGGCAAAATTTTTCATTTTGCACTTCATCGAAACGCTTTGAATAGCTTAACTGAGAATCAACCACAGAGACAAACGGAGATGAAGTAGAAGAAGTAAAAGTTGTATAAGTGCAAGAAATAGAAGTACAAGTTGCAGTACAAGCAGAAGTAGAGTTTGTTTTGTCCTTCAAGTCAATCTGCTGTTACCTTGTGACCACAGACCAACGTGACCTGCAAAATGGAATATCCCAGAAAGTGTACAATTTGGCGATAGCTCGAAATTCCCGAGAACCAATTCACTTTTATTGAGTTTACTGAAAATGAAAACAAACAAACAAACAAATCACCAGATGTTTTTCAATGCATTTGGGCCAGCCAGAGCTCTATTAAATTGGTATATATAGAGTCGTTAGCATGCAGTCCATCTGCGATAAGATCGGGGGGGGGGGAGGGGGGGCGAAATAGAAAAACGCTGAAGTTACCCAACTACCGGTAGTCATGTGATATGTACAACAGGCTCATTCCTCAACAGCTCCACCCGTTCCTGTCTCGCCCAAACACACCTACAGACTATATACAGTATGTATGTGTTCATAGACATAAACACTGGTTAGGGGAATGGGGTTCAAATTGAGGTAATTATCCGAAAATAACAACCCGTACAGTTTGGGCAATGGACTGGTTTCAAGGCGTGACAAATGAATGATGGGGCTTAAAACTCACTTCATCATGACAGAAAATGTTTGGAAAAGGGTAACAGTACTTTCTGAAAAACAACAACAAAAAAAGTCATTACAATAGTCAACCAGGTGCAGAGGCACACAGCTTAACCAGATGGCATTTGTTTGTTTGTTTGTTTTTTTACAATATGCATTTCATATGTACCGTGATATAGAGCAGTGGTAATGTTGAAATTTGTAAATAATAATTGGATGATGAATACTAAGAGCACTAACGCCCAAATGTGCAAATTCAATCAAATCTGATGGGGTGCGCCGTTGTGGGAGGGGTCAGAGCAGATTTCAATTTGGCCACTTTCCAAACAAGATCACAAAAGGCCTGATGGTTATCCCGAGCGATTATCTTGAGGGATGATTTTTCCCACCCAATCTGCTCAGAAAATAGTCAAAAAAAGCTTACATCAAACCTGCTCAATATTTACCATTTGGATCATATTTTAGACATATTTTATAACACTGCTCAAGAAGTTTAAACTTTTTTTTTAATCACTGATGCAAGTAAGATATTGAAAATATTTTTTTTTAGCTGTGATTTTTTTTGTTTATTTTTTTCTAGCATATCAGATTTTCATAATAATATAATAAAAATAATCTAATGTGTGATAGCAATATATCGAATATTATTAATTAATGATTTATTCCTTAATGGCTAGGTTCAGGAACTGGTGGATTTTTTTAGGAAACACATCAATATATATCACAACACAAAATCCGTATTGCATACGTTTTAATCAAACAAATTAACATAGGAAAAAATTTAAATACAAAGAAAATGATGTGCTACAAAAGACAAAAAGACAAAATACATTTTTTAAAGCGCCGTGAAAAATACGGGTACATAAAAGCCATGTCTGATTGAAATTAGCAGTTGACCAGTGTAAATTTAAATCCAACCCAATGGGTGCATTGTAGTATAAAGACAGTTGGGTTTAAAACCATTTAAAAGTGAAAAAATGAGCCTTTGATCTTAAACTCATGTCATTGTTGGCAAAATATTATCCATCCATCCATTTTCTAAACAGCTTATCCTCGTAAGGGTCGCGGGGGTGCTGGAGCCTGTCTGCCAGCCGTGTTCGGACAGTAGGCGGGGGACACCCTGAAATGGTTGCGAGCCGAACGCAGGGCACACAGACGAACAACCATCCGTGCCCACAATCACACCAAGGGACAATTTGGGGTGTTCAATCAGCCTGCCATGCATGTTTTTGGAATGTGGGAGAAAACCGAATACCCGAAGATAACCCACGCAGGCATGGGGAGAACATGCAAACTCCACACAGGAAGGCCAGAGTCTACACCTCTGCACTGTGAGGCTGACGTGCGAACCGGTCGATAACCGTGCCGCCCAGCAAAATATTACTGCAGTGTAGTTTGGTTTGACAATTTTTTTTTCTCTGTGATAGGCTGCGTAGCAACCAGTCCAAGGTGTGGCCCACCTGTCCACCAAGGTCCAAAGGCAAAATAACAGATAGATGGAAGTTCTTTTTTGTCAAAAAAAACACCTCCGGTGTCATCCATATGCGCTTCTTGAAATTGCCACCTGTTCCGATCAAACTGCTCAGCGCTTCCAGTTCCAACCATATTTTAACTCGGTCAGACTACAAGACTCTTGCCGGGCGCATCGTTAGCATGTAATTGGGGTGAACTAACACTTTCATGCATAGTGGAAAGGAATTCTGCATAAAGGCATTATTGAGTTGCGAGTATCATACGGGGCATGGACATATGTGCTTTATTAAGACCGCCGCGTTCCCTGCAGCAAGATTTATTTTTAGCTACACCTGACTGGCTCGTGCCGCCCAAATGATCGGAAAACACTTTTCAAATTGCACCAGATTAGAAAGTGTCAACTCGGCAGCCCATGTTGAACACATGTACAGTACAGCAATGTCCCGAGTGTGTGTGTGTGTGTGTGTGTGTGTGTGTGTGTGTGTGTGTGTGTGCACTGGCAGCATTCTTCACACTCTCTCTTTATTGAGTGGCTGCTCGGTGGGATGACATTCCTGCAGCGGCCGACGTTGACTGCTGCTATGCGGAAAATGTGCAGGTGGCTCCAAAAAGACCCCCTTCTGAGGAGGAGAGTGAGGAAAATCACCCCCCCCCACCTCCTCCCCACCCGACTCCCGACTCCCCTCCACTCTCTTCCTGAATACGAAACAAATGTTTGGCATTCCACTGAGAAGGACTCTCTGCTGCAGAGTTGCCCAGTTAAGAGCTCGAGAAGGCGGGCAGAGTGCCAAGCCTGGTTCAGCATAAGCCTTTTAAGGAGACGACAGGCACTTGTATTGATTTTTAACATAGTCCCGCTATGATCTGTAATTGCCACAGACATAATTAGGTTGGAATGTCTCACTTTTTTAGCAGAGGTGGGGAATGGGAATCCATTTTCAAGTCATCCAATGGCCATAATGAACTGCAAACAAAATGTGAATTATTACACTGGTCAACGGAGAATTTGAATCAGAGATGCCTTTATGTGTCCCGAAACATATTTTTGATGCTGATTTCAAAAGCCTCTTTTTTTATGTTGCTAGCACATCAGGTTTTTGAGATATTTTCATTTTTTTGTTTGACCTATAAAAGCTTGCACAATATGGATTGTACCATGCCTTGTAATTTAGAGCTATGACGTTTCCGAAAAACATTCCACCTTTTGCTGAACCTAACCATTAACTCATAAATGTTACTAAATATATTACTACATCACATATTATATCATTGCTATAACATTAATATTATGATTATTATTATCCTGATGAGCTAGAGGGGAAAAAATGACAGCAGATCCACAATCATTATCATTGCAAAAAAACCCAACAAATCTAGAAAAGTTGACTTGCAGTCCGGATTCAAAAAAAAAAAAAAGCCAACATTTTTTGATCAGTGATATTTGATGTTACCTTCCTAAAATAATGGACGATGTCATTTTTTTCCAGTTTTTTTTTTGGTAAACACAAAACAATGGAACCAAATTGAATTTTATTTATTAATAATTTAAATCAGGTATGTCGGATGAGGGAGACATCGAGAACACGCTGGACATGGGGCTCTCGTGCACCTGACTTGGGCACCCCTGATTTATGCCATTCATTATTTTAACATGCCGACATCACTATATAACATTACTATACAACATTTCCGGGGCTTCTCGGCCAGGTACTGTCGGATGCTGAGGGCATTGTTAGCAGGCCGCTGTCTCGTGAAGCAGCCATGAGTTGATTTGCTACAACGGTCACCTCTTTTTACGAACCAAACAAAGCATACACCACGCATGATCTCTTTGGAGACGTGCCAGTTGAACGTTCAGCATATAAAGGGGAATTGCTCACATTTTGAAACACGAGTTTGAAATGTATAATTTGCTGACACACCTCTTGCGCTAAAGCAGTAAAGGGCCAAACCATTTGGGGCCATGACTAGACCAGACAACAAAGGGTCATTGAACCCGTCACTCGCACACTCACAAATTCACGTTTGGACCCCTATGGGTGACTTTGTGCACAGGCTCGACGAAAGCATATGACGCACTTGATTCGCAAATAATTATGCAGGGTGTATAATTAAATAGTCAGCATTTTTTGAGGGAAACAATCACGATTTTAGTGTTGGTTGATTGATTGTTGGTAGTTTTTCAATGTACTGCAGATATGCTAATTAATCTCACTTGCAGATTGGGAAATAACTGATTTAAAGATTTGGGGGTATAAAATCGTTAATGTGTAATTTAGACTGAGTAATAAAGTCAAGTACATTGCTGTGATGAGAAATGGCAGAGTGGAGTGGAGGCAATTCATCAGTGGAGTTCCGCGGGGGGAGTGACTACAGTTGCAGGGTCTATATATTGGGATGTTTTGTGCGGTGGGATTACGCGAATGAGAGCACAGAACGAGTCACCGCGGCAGGATTACTCTCCCCGGCCACACACGCAACCATGGATCCGTGCTTCCGCGCCCTTTGCGTGACTTTCGTGCTGGCGTCTTTTGGCCGCGGGTCAGGTGCGCTGGGCCCGGTGATCAAGTGCGAGCCGTGCGACGATGGCGCGCGCCTGTCCTGCAAACCTCTGCCCAAGGACTGCGCCGAGAGGGTCCGAGAGCCGGGCTGCGGCTGCTGCCTGACGTGCGCGCTCAGCTTCGGCCAGCCGTGCGGCGTGTACACGGGCAGATGCGGCGCCGGGCTCGCCTGCCAGCACCAACCAGGCGAGACCAGACCGCTGCAGGCGCTTCTGGAGGGACGAGGGGTCTGCGCCAACGCCACGAGCACTCGACGTCTCGTGGAGAGACCGACGCCTCCTGTCAATGAGCTGCCAGGTATGCGTGCACCTTGATTATACTCACGCTCGCTTTAACAGCGTGCATGGGTGCACACTGGCGTGCATTGAGGAGTTTGGAACGGCGCGCAAAATGAGCACAGGGTTGTCTTTATGGCTCATACTGGACCTTTATAGGCATCTAATTAGTGTTGGGGGAGAGGGACAGGAGGGTCTTCAATGGGAGCTGCAAAAAGTAAAGAGTAAGTTCAACTCAGCATGGGCGCAGAGTGAATGTCAGATTTGCAAATTCGCAGAGAATATATCCTCTGCTATTTGCTGAAAAGTTTCCCTTCTTGCCGTTTTTGTTTGGTTGTTTTTGTTTTTTTTTTTAAATCCCAAAGCAATGATGGTATTCCTTTGGCACCATCTTATGGCAACCTGGTGCCAAGGAACGATGTAGACGTGAGTTGAACTGCTTCATTTGGGCAAAAGTAATGCTGTAGCGTTATCGTTTGGCATCTTGATGCCAAGGAACTACGTTGAAGTGAGTCAGGGAGTTTCATTTAGAGGATCCTTTTTGAAATTAGTTTATTATTATCTACGATTGGCAGAACAGCCCGCTTATCAGTCCGCTGGAATCACCTCAGGGTCACCCGTGACCCTAATGATGAAAAGCACGACAAAAAAATGGATGAATGGATGGATTTTTTTTTTTTATGATCATACATTATGAGGTAAAGTTGAGGTAACTTGTCAATCGTATGAATAAGAGTGTTAATGCTGATTTGTCTCTACGTGCACTCTGATCAACTGGCGACCAGTCCAGTGTGCAGCCCAAGTTAGCTGGGATGGGCTCCTGCTCATCCGTGATCCGAATGAGAAAACGCGCGATAGAAAATGGATGGATGATGGACAATTCAGTAGGAGACTACTTTTATTCTGTCATACATTTATCATATGGTCCTCGCTGGACTCTTAAAGGTGCAATGTCTTGTCACTGCAGGTGGTACACGCAAAGCTAAGGCTGTTGTTTAATTGGTTCACTTACACCCGTGACACTTCACAGCACCCTACCTGAACCACGGTATCTAAAAATAAATCCAGTCGAGTAAGTTGGTGTATTTGGATTCTGTGGGGGGGTAGAAATGAAATTTCATCACAGTCTGGCTAGTCACCGGGGCAGTATCCTCTAATGCGTGTATAACTTCCCTGACACTTGACTGCACTGTAAATTGGGGTCATAGCTTTTTCATTCCTGGAAGATACGACTGTGTTTATAAATAAGCACAATATAGGGTATATTAGTGTATTGTACGACTTTGTGGGTGGAGAGGTTAGGGGTGGAGGTAGCAATTTATTCACTGTATGGCTTGTGGCACCTTTAAATGAACTACAGTTACACCCTTGACTGCACCATTTTGGTCCTTGATAAGGCACTGGGGTGTCCAAAACTAAGCCCGGTGGGGTGCATTGGTGTATTTTTTTTTTAATGGATTGTTGGAAATGAAATGACAATATGACATATCACAAGAGTGATAACCTCAAGTGGTAGTTTGAGACTGATAAATGGACTGTTATCACAATATGGCTTGTCATTGGGATGGTAAACTCAAATGCATTACCCTAATCCCCTTGACAATTACAGTTTGGGCTCATACCTGTATAGGTAAAAGGGTGTCTAAGTCATAAGCCGAATTGGGTGCAATGGTACAGTTTTAACCTTAAATTCAACATTATATACATTTGGATTGCCTTGAGGGCGGCGCTTCAATGAAAAAGACTTACACCTTTAATACCCTGACTGGAATCAGTACCTTGGGGTCCAATCATAAGCAATAATGAGTTCTTTGGGGATTAGATAAGAAATCTTATCACAGCGTAGCTTCTTAATGGGGTGGAACCCCCTAAATGCATCATCTTTATACCCTTGACACTTGTTTTATAACTCGCAAAAAAGGTTCGACTTCAGCATGGAGTCCAACAATAAGCCCCGAGGGCATTCCTTTCGATTGTAACTTTAAGGATTGATTGTACCTTCTAGTATGTTGGAATCACTTTCATACCGCGAAAAACAACCACACCCAGCAGTATTTGAATGTGTGTGCTTGGGTCTGCAACCAAAACACGGCACAGCGAACAACCACGTGCTCTTTCAAAACACTGGCAGAGACCATCGAGACTCCGGACGAGGAGCACAACTCTACCAGTGGCGTCTTCCAGAACACGCACAGTGCACATAGCAGACCCACGGGACCCGTGAGACCTGCGCTTAACCCCTTCCCGCCCTCTGCCAAGGCTGAAATCCTACGACGGGAGCAGCAGAAGAGAATTAAAAGCTTTAAAATGGAGGACGTGCCTGGACCACTCCTGACAGACCAACAGAACTTCTCCCTGGAGATCAAACCGGAGCCTGAGTATGTAAGTACCACAACCAATAGCTTCCTTCCTCTGGAGCACGGAATTGGAATGTTTTTCTGTTCTCGATCTCTCTTTCTGTGTTTTGGTGTTTTTCTCCTCCTGCGGGTGATGAAATGTTTTTTTGGGGGGGAAGCGTGCTGAAGGTTGGCAGGCGCCGCGACCAACAGAATGGCATGGGCAGCGAGCAGGGACCGTGGCCCTGCGGCTGACCTGGGTCAGGCGGTTGTTTGACCACAAGGCGTCCGCGTGCCGGCTGCACGGAGTGCCAGCGGATGATGGATTGGCCGGCTTGAGTGCCTGTTGGGAAGCCCAGCTACTATTTCCATCTCCTCTTTTGGCCAAAGACGTGAATGCACACGAGAACTGGGCTTTGGCTGCATGGTCGCTTTAATTAGCGACCAGAGTACTTGGAGCTTAGGACAGGCCTTTTTGGCTCTGCTTTCATGCTTCCCCCTTCCCACATCCATCCATCAATTTCCTATAGCGCTTATGCTATGTCAGGGAGCCTATTCCAACGGATTTAGGGCAAGAAGCAGGGTACACCTTGGTCGGGTTGCAAGTCAACATTACCGGAAATTGAAGTATGGAATTTGTCTGTCTGAAAATGGATTTTTTTTTCCCACATTTATCATGTTGGGTCGGATTAAAAACAAACGCTGGTGTTTGAGCAAGTTTGATCGCCATCGTCCGGATCCTTGCGTACGTCAAACAAGACGACGGAGAACAGTTGAAGAAGTGCTCACAGGTCAGATCAGCTAAAGTGTGAGCTGCACACAACCCAAAGACCAAAACTCGGGTCAAATGACAGCAAAAACGATAGCGGAAACGTACGAATGTACAAGAATAAAAATCCGAAAATGAGCTGGAAGACAGCATTTTTTTTGTTGGCGATGTCTGCATTTTGTCAGATAATTATTTCAGGATGTGACTTCATTTAAATGTTTTTACTTTGTTTTTTTATAATTTGATTCAGATCAAAGGACCAGGGTGGAAACATAACTTCGGCCATTCCCAAAATCAACTTCACATGCCCGTGCTAAAACACCCGCATAATGCAACTCTGAGACAATTGACTGCATTGATAAGAGATAAGTGAATTGGACCCAGATTACAGTCAAACCTCGGTTTTCGAACGTCTCTGTTCTCAACCAAAACTTTCGAGTTTTTTATGCCTCGTATTACGACCGAAAATCGTTTCTCAACCAAACTGAGCACACTTGAATGTGCCACTTGACTCTTCTCGCCTTCCTTACACGAGGAAGTGACGCTTCGTCGTGTAGCGTTCCATTGTGAGCAGACATGTTCAATAAAGATTTTTTTTTTTAAAGAGCGTGGTTTCGGTTTTCGACAAATCAGTTTTCGTACAGCCTTCTGGAACGGATTATGGTCGAAAATCGAAGTATGACTGTCTCTTTGGTTGTTTTGCGTTCTCCCCACAAGTTCTGACTTGGAAGTCAGCTCCAAGAAGCTGGAAAATCAGGAAGAACTTGAGAAAATTCGCTGTCGCTACACCCGAAAAGCAAACTTGATCCTGTACTGACCACCAGTTCATCACAAGAAAAGGACAAAAGGCACCAAGTGGGAATCAATCTGTCTCCCGTGTCAGCCTCTGACGTGAACCACTACACCACCAATGGCTCCATTTTTATAACACGACAAAACGGAAAACGTACATACCGGTTAGTGAAGACATGGAATGCAAAATGGCGCCACCTGTGCTAGCTGAGGTTTATGGTAGCAGACATTCATCCGTCCATCCATTTTCTGTACTGCTTAAGTCCTTATGGGTTTGGTGGGGAGCTGAAGCCTTCCTAGCCGACTTTGGGTGAAAAGCAGACTGCAGTCTAGACAGGCTACCAGTCACACCTTCGGGCAAATTTAATGTCTTTAATGTCTTCGTTGAGCCATGACTTTACAGGAACAGACAACTGCTGACACATAACAATTTGATGACAAACTTACCGGAACCGCTGATGGTGTTCTCTTGTGTGCAGGGTCCCTGTCGGCGAGAGCTCGAGAGCATCCTCGGCAGCCTCAAGATTACAGACACACTCAACCCTCGAGGTTTCCGCATACCAAACTGCGACAAGAAGGGCTTTTATAAGAAAAAGCAGGTAGGAAACAGAAGTACAATCGGTGGATCAACAAGCGGTGTTAAGGGTCGTGTGTCACGAAAACAAACGTTCACACTGCCTTTCAAAGCCGAAATTTTTCACCACGTCTCTGTTCTGCATACGAGATGATGGAGTCAAACCCAATTTTCTGATGTCGTATGCTGGGATAGGGGTGTAAAACTTCAATACCTGATTCTCACCATCATTGGCAGCGGAACATGCTGCTACCTTTCATGCAAGTGGTGCGGGTTCAAATCCTGAGCAGTGGTCCAATATCCAGCAACTGGCTGGTCCCAAGGCCAGATCGAAAAGGGCTCGGTTGCGACAAGAAAGGCGTGCGACGTAAACACTGCGGCAAAAGAAACAGTGACTCTCTGTGGCAACAACACTCTAAGACTGCTTTTAGCTTTCAAAATAGTTCCGTTCAAAACATGAACTTTCCCAAAGAGCTTTCTTATTTCAAAAGAGCGAGCCCAAGTGTCTTACTTGTTTTTTTGCAGGCTGCATTAATGGAGATTCAAAGCCCAAATGCAGTGACTCAAACTGTGGGCCTCCTGCAGCCCAATTATAGATGTGAATCTGTCCTCCTGTATTCATCGGTAGTTATTAGAGCCTCATCATTGCACCGCCACACCAGTGAGGTAGACCCCGAGCCACTGGCACTGGAGACTGCGACCGCAGTGCCCAAACCCCAGTGGCGTTGCCTGACTGGGACGACGCTCGGGAATCTTCCCAGCGAGACAGACGTCAAGGTGGCCGCCGGCACCCGACGTCCTCGCCCCATAATTGCTGGACTTTTGAGAAGCGCTCCCAGAAATAGAGTGGCGGCCGTGCCCTCGCTCAGCGGCTCAGCCCACAATGGGGTTGTAATAAATGCGTTCATATGGAGGCACTTAGGGCGCCTCTGCGTCGCTTTTCTTATTACGCAGCCCGGCCTCCTTGCTTAATGGACGTGCTCTCCTGCAATCATCTCATAAGCAGCCAGGCTCATTGTCTTTGTTTATGTAGAGTGGATGCAGCGCAGTGTGCAGCGTGCACGCAGGCCTCCGGTGCTTCCATTCATGTGGTCCGGTCTAATTTGGACATGGACATCATCTGCAGCCAACCCATCCCTTAATAGCAATAAACGTCTCCTTGGAGACGTTTTCTAACGCGTTGCTATTCTTCGCAGAAGCGTGTTGCGATGAGGACGCACAACTTCCATCCCAATCTGCGCGTTTTACTAGAGCAGGGGTTGACCTTTCGTAAAATTGGCAATAAAATAACAGCCCTCGGGTAGCTCCACGCAGACTCTGTAAGTCATTTGTAGTACCCATAATTTGGAGCTGTGGGGTATAATCAGCAACAGATGATTCGTGCTGCCACCGGCTCCTGAAAATAGATCTGGGTTCTCAGTTGTTCACGAAAGTCCCTAAGCAAATATTTGAGCAGGTTTCTGTTTACCTTCAAGGCCTCTATATGTGTGCGTAACAGGAGGTGGACCATAAAAGTTGCTGAAAATACCACAGCGCGCCGCGCGGCCAAGGCTGCGTTCACTCAAGCACAATCTGCCCATTAATGCCTCTTAACTATTGCCGTTCTCCTCCATCGACTAAAGTGGCCCGTTAGCCATAATGCCGCACATTCAACGAGTGTTTTTTTTTTTTTTTTTTTAACATTTAGCTTCACCTTCTCCCTCCTCTTCACTTGCAGTGCCGTCCATCCAAGGGCAGAAAGCGAGGCTTCTGTTGGTGTGTGGACAAATACGGGCAGCCCTTGCCAGGTTTCGATGGGAAGGAGCGAGGAGTCGCCCGACACGTCAGCTCGCAAGGCCAATAGGAGCCCAAGTGGGACTTGAGGGAGGGGGAGGGCTAAAGATCTGTAAACAAGCAGAGACACTGAGGATATTGGGAGAGAGGCGATATGTGGATGTTTGCTCTCTCTATCTGCGGGACCTTTTTGTACAAGGAACCAGATGGATTCTTCACAAAAGTTTCTGACAATGAAGACTCGGGCGATTCATGTCCAAAGCCGATGGAACGCACAGATGTGCTGCCATAATAATTATGATTATTATGAACTTGCACGCCGGTCACGCTTTTTTTTTTTTTTTTTGGGTGGGGGGGAAATCATCAGTTTTGGTGGGGGGGGGGGGTTGAAATCATCAGTTTGATGCCAGCATAAAAGTTTCTGAATTAAGCATTGTCCTTCTGTCAAGGATCTTCCTCCAATTGAGTCTCCTATGGCCGAATTCCCAAGTCAGAGTTGGGCCAAGTATGAGTTCTGGAATTTTGAGCAAAATGGCCTCTTCATAGCAAAATGGCCGACTTGCTATTCATTTTTATGCATCGGTCTTCGAGGCTTTTTTGCATTCATTGCACTTTGTATTGATCGTTGAAAGTGGCACTTCAAACTTTCTGAGGGGTGCTAGTGCCTTTGGTGGTGGGGGCGGTTTTAGGGGGGCTGGCGTTCATATAGAGGGCTCCGTCCTTTTAGCAATTACCCACAATGCACTACCGGCGGCCATATTGGAGGGCTGTTATAAACAAGCCATACACGAATAGACTTCGTGTATGGCATTGTGGGTAATTGTGGGTAATTGCTGAAAGGACAAGCCCTCTATTCAGGCCTTCTAAAATACCACCATTTTGACCAGGATTCAAACATGTTAAGCTCCCCCAAATAGTCAATTTAATAACATCAAACATCAATTCTAGGAGGGCCTTCGCACTGCCTAGTGCTTCGACCCAACTAATTACAAACATGCTTTTACATTCACGCGTTAACCAGCGAGTCAGTCTGTTCAATGCATACCACATCACAGCATTTAGCACAGCAATACGCACAACGGTTTCTTATGAACTGCTAATATTTAAATCAATATAAGTTAGAAAGAAAAAGAGACTGCAACTCCTTCGTTCTGGTAGCCATTGTTTTGGTCAGGTTGTCGGATCGTTCTCTGTATGGGTATACTGGCTGGTCCTGGTATCAGTCTGGAAAAAAAAAAGTGCTATCGAACATCCCTATTCTCTCTTTTAATCATCGCTGAACAAGCGTGCCATTTCTTTCTTGCAAAATAGTGCTTGCCTCACGTTTGTATTGATCATTGGCTTGTGTACAGTGTATGTTGTGATGGCTTAACAGGACATATTTTTGTAAGCGTGTTGAAAGTGTGGCAAACCCTGCTTGAGGTAAATATGTCGTTTGCATGTACAGTACAAGGGCAAACCCTCAAAGGTCTATTTTTACCTAATAAAGGCACAATGAAACTACTGTATGTGTGTCTTTTGTGTGTTCTGTTCATTTCTTGGGTTTTCTTGTGAACACAATCGGGTATGTAATGCGGATTTGACAGTGCATTGTCATTTATAGCTATGCCTTTTTAGATAAAAAGTCTACCTGTTGCTGAATCTCACCCTTAACTCATAAACATGAATATATAACTACAGTAGATGACATATTACAAAAACCCGATGGGCTAGAGAAGAAAGCAGATTTGGAATCAGCCCAAAAAAGCGGACTTGCATCTCTGATTAAAATAAATAAATGGAAAACTTGACTAGTCTTACATTTACATTACAATGTCTCATTTTTTTCCAGAATCACGATACATATACACTGACAAGTTTTAGCTCCGACCCGCAGGCCCTCTTCCAATCAAAGTCCACCAAGGCCTGATTATTTGAAAGATTATTCTTATTGATTGTACTGTGGTGTGAGCTGTGTTAGCAGTGATTTTTCCCTCATGATTGTCAATGGAGATTATTACGGTCTTCTTGAGTATACCACGTGCACGCACACACACACACACACGCACGCACGCACGGAGAGCAGTAAGAAAACAATTCTTTTTTTTTTTTTCTCTCATCGTGTGTGGAGTCTCACATTTTCGAAGTCCCGCTGAGTTTTGTCCATGCTGCACTCCTAAAACTATACATGTGGCAAAAGTGTGACATGTGAGTGGAGGTCAATAAAATACTTGCTGCTTTCTAACATTTGCGTTTTCCGATTCTATTAGAAGTACGTGGTTGAGACAGGATGGCAAAAATCAAGTGAACAAGACTTTGGAACAGAATATATTTGGCATATACACATAAATAACAGAAAATACAGTAACTGCTGTACATCAGTCCTCGATTACAAAATAAACTTTGGAATATTGCATAAATATAAGAATAAATGTCAGATTTTATATTATATATAAAGCAGTGACGCTTTGGATAAAGGGAGGGGAGGAGGTGGGTAACTGCAGAGGTAGACAAATGTAGAAGCTTGGATGAGCCCTGATATGTTTGTGCTTGACCAGCATACACATACTTGCGGCACATTAAGTATCCCCCATTGAGAAAATGAAGATGCATGCAGACAATGTCAACATGTTGCATGAATGAGCGGCTGTGTCGATGTGAATGAATTGAAGAAAAAAAAAAAAAAGAAGGCCCTAAAATGGGGCTTGGCAGTGGTTGCAGGGCTGTGGTTTTTGAGGAATGGAGTTATTCAGTCAGAAACAAATGTATACAGTGTTGCCCTATTTACAATTGACGATAAAAAAAAATAAAATAAAAAAAAGACGGGAACACTTTTTGAAAAATGACTTGTGATGAATAAATAAAATAATTTACAATTCGGCTTCGTGAATGGGACGAAGGTGTCCCTGTGTGTGTGTATGTGTGTGTGTGTGTGTATGTGTGTATAATTTCCTGCTTCAGTGAGTGACTTCCTGGTGGCACTCTGAGTCGCCGGGGATGTTGCCGGCTCCGGGGAGAATCTTGCCGTTCCAGGCCGAGACGCACCAGCAGCGAGCGGGAGGTCCCACCAGAGATGACTCACACTTGAGGAAAGACCAAAATGAGAAAGTCAAGGGGTGTGACAAGCAAATTTGGTGGGCGAGCTACACTTTGTGCTCCTCACCTGCTTGGCTTTGTAGAAGCCATGCTTGTCGCAGTTGGGGAGGTAGAAGGTGGTGAACTTCTCGCCGAGGTTCTGTTGAGAGCTGGCGATGGCGTCCAGGGCGGCATCTAGCTTAATGTGACAAGGACCCTGAGCGGGAAAACAAGTAACCATCAACTGCTAATTCTTTTGGCCACACACAATGCTGTTGAGTATCTAATGAACGCTTCTTTGATTTTATTCTGAATATGCTCACAATAGCTTTAAACGCAGGTGAGGGAACGTTTCCATTTCAGGTTTTCGCACATTGAATTGTGCTTGATTATTTAGCATTTTAAAAAATTTTGAATTGAATTTCCTATTGAGGAATTTAAAAGAGTACAATTAATTTTTTTTTTTAAATACAAATATAGATCACTAAATTGAAATTTCTCTGAAGGTAATACAAATGGTAAAATAAATACAATTTGTTTTGCTTATTTTAATAATTTTCCAGTGATAGATACTTTTTTTTTATCATTGTAATCGCTACATTGTCATTGTTTTGATGTATTATACATTCACATCTTAATGACTACATTAAATTGTATTGAAGGATTGAAATAAATTGTCCCTTGTGGAATTAAAATAAATGTAATCACTTCATTGCATTTTCCCAATTCAAATGTATGTGTATATATATATATATATATTTTCACACATACAAATTGTTTGAGTACTATATGATCGAACAAAAATGTCATTCTATTTTTAAGCCTGAATTTAACTCTCTAATGAGGGACAAAAATGGGTAAATATTTTTAATATTTGAGGCATTAAAATGAGTAACATTTCATTTTCATGACATTTCCCACTCACCTGCTGTACCAGTTTGTTTCGGATGGCATTCACTTTGGCCTTGATGCTTTCCTGAGCGTCTGCAGCGTCTTGATTGGGAAAGCCCAGCATGTACTGGAGGGAGCTGTGATCCGCTTCCCCGTCAGCATTTTCTGAACATGAACACGTCAGATTAGCATTTTCATCTTTGAGAGTGAAACGCGAGAGATGGGGCGCTGACACTACCTTGGTCTTCAACGCAGATGCCGTGCCCCCGCGTGAGGGCATGGAGAGGCCTGGCCTCACCGGGCCTGGGCAGGCAGCGTAGACCGCTGGCGCAGTGGGCCGTGTGGACCCCGCAGGCGCTCCCTCTTTCCAGGGCGCAGGCCATGCAGCATCCGCAGCCGGGCTCCCTCAGCACCTGCCCGCAGCCGGTCGGGACAGCGGGACATTCGCTCAGCTTCTCCTGAGTGCAAGGGGCGCAACGAATTGGCTCGGGGCCCACCATCGGGGATGACCTCACCGCAGCCGCCGCCGCCGCCAAAACCACGGCCGTCACCAGCATCTTCTTCTCGCGTAATCCACACATGTCGACTCTTTGCACTTTTCTTGTCACTGCCTGCCAGCGCGGCCGTATTTAAGCATCGCCTCTCGCGAGTGTTAATGATTGACACGCCGCCTACAGCTATAACATATTTGTGTCAAAGCCGTGATAAACAGTAAGTTGACCCCGCTTGACGTGCGTGGTTGAAGGTTCACAGGGTCTGCGGTCAATATTGACTTTGGGACACTGTGATTGGACATCAAAACAAGCTGGGATGGTGCGGCCGGAGGGGTGTGGGGGGTGGGAGGTAGGTATTTTACTCATCAGTGAGTGAAGAGGTTAGGAAAACACATGCGGCTTTAAGATGCTTCAATGAGGGACGGAAAAACATGTTTGGTTTTGTGTGCGCTGTTTTGACAGCGCAAAAGCCATTTTGTTCCTCTTTGGTGAAGGTTCATCTTATCAGGAAAGGGAGATAAGGCCATGAGACACCCACACACCCACACAGGAAAACACACACTCATGCAGGCATCCCCTTTTCTTGCATAATCCTGCTAGAGTCACAACATGTTTATGTGAAGAGAACTGACGGTAATTGGTCATTTTCTTCCGTGTAGTATTGGTAGAAAGTGACAAAATATACAGCTGCCTTGGCTTCACTTTTGATGTGCTTTACAATCGTCTCTCCAAAGGCATCATCATACCCCCGCCTTGCCAATTTAAAAAAAAAAAAAACTTCCAGTATTTACTTGGTCGAAGTTGAATCACTGAGCTTCCTTCCAATTGGGCGAGCCAAGTTTTGGGCACTGAAAGTGGTGACACAGGGCCCACTGACCCAATGAATGATGGCTGTCTGCAAAACATCAAGATAACCTCTTCCCAATTGCGAGGTCTTAAGTTAAATATACAGCGGTTGACACATTCATTAAAATAGTCTTTCCCAAAGCAACATTTTTTTTTTTAACACATTAGGAAAGCAAAGCACACAAACCAAAGAAAAATGTTACAAAAAGTACTGAAATGATTTTCTCATCTCAATTGACTCATTTATTCACTTTGTGTTGAGTTATGCTGCACCATAGGCGTGTCTAGCCCATTTTGGGGGGTTCTGAAGCACCCCTAAAGAGAATTATCACGCTTCCAAAATGTGTGTGTCTCGATTTTTTTTTCTGCCGTTTTTAACAACTTAGAAAGTTGCAAAAAACACACAGTTTGACACATATTTTAATAACAAAAATTTGCTTTAAAATGATTCGATCCATCTCACCACTACAAATGCCAGATTAAGGTAAGAGTAGATTTATTCGATTAAATGTTCCATCCTTTATGTACGTTGGATCAGTGTATCAGTTTATATGTCTTATCGGATAAAACAGTGCTTGTTATCTGCCTATTGGTTGATGGTACAGAGAGTGAGCCAAAGAGCAGGGAGTGGACTCTATTAGTGTTCAATTTATTTGATCACTGATTTTAACATTCAATTGCACACCGACAGTGAACAAATAGAGGTCATTCGAGACAGGACATCATTACTATTAACAACATAAGTGACTATTTTCTGAATTTCACAAAATGAGGACGTGAAGAACAGGGAGTCTGCCTTTCAACAAAAGTTGTGATCACTGTGGGGGGGCTGCTTAACTCCAGAAACATGCATATCATGTATGCTGAGGAGCTGCTACATTAAAAGATGTCCTCCCCCAGACAGATTTTAACACAACCAAGATATGCTCCCATTATTTTCCCATTATAGTCCTTTTCTCCTGCACTGAAAAAAAAAAATGGTTTACTCAGTTTTATTTTGTCAAGTGGTTGCACGAAATACAATCCTTGGTACATTTTTAAGTGGACAAAATTAAAAAATATATATCTAAATTCAGATGATTATTGTGTGCAGACAATTAAAATGAATAAAATAAAAAGTAAATTGAACACATTTATAAAGCATGTGCTGTGACTCATGTTTTACAGAACCTTGATAAGATTTGGTTCACTCGCAGGCTTCCTTGTAGAATTCTCTTCAACATTTTTTTTTTGTTTGTTTTTTGAAGTGGTGAGTGCTCGCAGATAAATTTACTTCCATCTTTATTAAAAAAAAAAAAAGACCGGTGTAATCAGGCTGAATTTAAACTTCCACCCCAATTCAGATAAAGCCCTGATTATCGGCTGGCTCTTCAAGATTATTTTGAGTGATTATCTTGCGGGGTGTGATTCCCCGCCAACCCAGTCTACTCTGAAAACAGTTAATCAGATAATCTCCAATCTTAAACCTGTTCAATATTCATGACTGCAAATCAGGAAGAACATTGTCACTTCGTAAAAACCAGTTAACATGTGTACTATTGGCGCATGTGAAGCGCTTTCGAAGTTGCGCTGTATTATTTGACACCAGTGTGTAGATAAACCAACACTGAGAGGTGACCTGTTTAACATAGTCAATATTCATCCAAAAGTTTAATGAGGGGAAAAAATAAACAAAACACACTTGCACATGGTTGGCGTTCACTCAATAACCAGCTGATGCGATTTCGCTTCCTCTATGTTGATCATCAAGTTCACCAGCCACTGGGGAAGCTCCTCGTTCTGTAAAAAGGTATTGAAGACAATATTACCACCCCAAAAAAAAAAAACTCCTAGCTATGAGTGATCAACCATTGATAAATTTTCCATGTTCCAATTATGTGAAAGAAAAAAAAAATGCAATTATGAATTGAACCATTGCCATTAAAGATAACGTGATGGCACCAGTTTGAGCCTTCAACAAATTAATGAGCGAGTAGTTGGACTTTCAATTTCAGTGGTTAACTTGTTTTTACATCATATGTAGTTGAAAATTTTTTTAGAAGTGTTACCTATACCAGTGATGGGCATCTTTAATGCTAGAGGGGGCAACAATTTTAACATCGGTGTGACTCTGTGGCCACACAGTTCCTTATCACATGGATGACAGAAATTATATACATGGACCAAAAAAAAAAAAAAAAAAGCTGTTTTCTTAGTACACTCAAACCTCAGTTTTCGACCAGAAAATTCGAGATTTTTACGCCTCAGATTACGACCGAAAACCGGTTTTCGACCAAACCCGAACACGCCATTTGACTCCTCTCGGCTTCCTTATACGAGGAAGTGATGCTTCCTCATGTAGCGTTCATTGTAAGCAGACATGATTGTTGTGATTTACGCAAAACTGACTGGTTTTATGTTATTTCTGCATGGTGTATTAGCCCCTAATCATGGGCTAATAAAATAGATTCGGATTTCGAACAAATGGCTTTTCGAACAGCCTCCTGGAACGGATTATGGTCGAAAACCGAGTTTGACTGTATCTTTCATTTCTAATCTTACGTTTTCAATGTATACATAAAAAATCTAGAATCCTAACCCAACAACAAAGGGGTTGAAGCAAACAACAATAATAACCACAAACAAAATTCACAACAAAAATCAAGCAGAAATTGCTGGTCACAAGGAGCCCAGATAAACAACAAGCGCTTGAAAAAGGCAAGGTAATGGTAAAGCCGAGAATACAAACAAATTGACAAGAGTCCAGTTACATGAAAACAAAATAATGTCAATACTTACTAATGAGGGATTAGAGAGCAAAAACGACGATGACCTCGAGAGGTCTCGAAAACAACACGAGTATGAGCAGCAAACAAGCTCAATAATCCAACAGACTCAGCTAGCAGGCTGTCCTAAAATACATGGCTGACTGATGAAACATTGGCAGCAGGTGAGCAAGATGGAGGGAAGGCCTTCCTCTGCCACCTGCTGGAGACGCAAGAACAGAATCATGACATTTGATTTCGGTACCGTTTGCCCTGCATCTCATTCTGAAACCCCCCAAAAATATTTGGCTTACTCACGTAGCAGTATAGGGCAGTGTAAGACATGTCTGCCATCTTGTGGAGATTGGTGATATTACAACTTAGAAACTGCCGTTGACCGCTGCATAACCAGTTTGACACCTGTAGGTTTACATATACTGATTTATTTTCCCCCTCAATATTTTTCCTCATTTTGGATTGTATCTGATCTTTCTGGGATTCTCCCCAATTCCTCCCTTTTTTTTCATGAAAATCACATTTAATGATTATGAGCATTTAAAAAAAAAATATCCAGGGGCCACTCTGTGGTCGGGGGCCACAGTGGCAACAGTTAAAGAGTCTAGAACAAATCAACAGCAGAGTTTTACTTACTTTTAAAGTTGACTTATTTTTTTGCACTTGCATGAGAGTTAAGTTAAAATGGAATGAAAAAAATGCTAGTCCAGTTAAAAAAGGTTTGGCAATTTGTGCCTAAAAGAAAGGCCCGGGTGAGTAATTTTACTGTTGTTCAGTTACAGTTGTTCCGTTTTGATGTACACTCGCATGACAGGAATGTTATATGAACCATTTCATGTACAGTTAAATATTCTATCATGCAACGGTTTGAGACCTACATGAACGGATTATTCGTTTTAATATTAGTTTTGAGTTTAACGTACATTTTACCATTGTATGGCAGTTGGAAAGGTAAACCTGTTATTGACTCGACGTACATCAGTTCCAGTGTTGAAAAAAAGATTAAAACGTGATTTTTTTTTTTTTACCGTGTATTGCATTGAGGATAGGCTGCTGTTTTTGCTCCTCCTCCTTTTCTTCACCAACGATGTTTTGCGCTTCTTCCTCTTTACTGGCCTTGGGAATCGTTCCCATGAGTGAAGACTAGCATTTAGCCTCGTTGTGCTCCCCTCGCCCAACGGTGAATCCAGTTTCGATGATTCCGGATTTTGGTTTGACATCTGATGCGGCGAAGGCTCTTCACTGAAGGAGCGAGACGTCCGCTTTGGCCTGAGAACCTTCAATCGGACGTCGTCATCCTCGTCACTTGTAAACGCGTCGTGTTCTTCACGCTCTTGGTGTTCGAGTGTGGGGCTCGTCTCGGGTGCATCCTCCAACTCGGACTCCTCCGGGATGACATCCAGTATTTGAGACTGTTTGGAGTGATTGTGAATTATTTGACAAGTAATGTCACAGTTGGGGAATAACTGACAGTTGTTCAGCACCAAGCCTCCCTTATTATTTACATTCGTACAAATCAGTCAACACGCAATTGTTAAACTCCTCACAAAAAGTCAGGGTTTATTTGTTTTACGGGTGAATTGTAAGGATGAACCTAAAATGGAACATAACCTTTACAGATTAACTTCATTTGACCTCGTCTGACTTTTGAAAGGCAGATGTCCAATGGTTCAGTACTTTTTGCACAGCTTGCTACTCTCCAACATGGAGTTGAATGAGGTTTAAAAATAATAATAACTGATGAGTAGATTTCCTGGTTCAATTAGAAATGGTATTAGAACAGACTTTTTCATTCTGCTTTTCACATTTTGAGAACATGAGCTCAAGATAACACCTAACAATTGATAGCACTAGACTACTGCAACGCTTCAAACGGGAAACGTTGACCAAGAGGTTGTAAAAACTCACATGCTGTAGTTGACTGTCCATTGTGGCGGTTTGGTGGTTCAAACAAGAGCGCTCGCTGTCTGCAATCAGAGTAGACGATGTGGTGCTTGATGACTGATTTATGTCAAGTGTGGAGCCTAATGGCAAGTGGGTGCGGACAAAATTAAATCAATACCTGTTTCTTCATCTGTGAAGTAAAATGTAGGGGGGCGGGGGTTAACTACAATTTTATGCCCTAATTAAGAGTTTAAAAAAGATATATATATAATCCAGTATGTTAAGAAACAGCATTTTATATCCTCATTTCTGTAATGCTGTAATATGTTCTTTATGATAAAAATGTGTCTTTGGGACATAATATCTGTTTATTTTGAACGGATCTGGCAACACAAGATAAGCGCCATATCCGGTCTGTACTCGGTGCGAAATGTTTTACTTCTGGTTCAATGGTGATGAGAAGCGGCTGCTCTCTGTGCAGTCGGCAAATAAACATGCCACGTGTTTGAGTTAAACAAGAAAATTCATCTCTCGTCATGATTTTCCCAAATGCATCCCGAACAAAGCGAAGATCTCAACACAGTACATACTGAATGTCATGATGTTGTCTTGATTGTGTTTCAGCTCCAGCTAGAGTGAAGGGCGTTTCCCCTCCAGCAGGCGCACCTGTGCCGCATTTCCGAATCAAGCCTTGCCTTGTATTTAAGAACTGCGAAGATACCTAGAGATTGTCAGATTATTTTACCTCTATTGGTCTTGCGATTTGTTTCACAAATAAATATGTTTTTGTTCAAAGCCTACGATTGTGGAATCCTTGTTTTGCCCGGAATCCTTGACACCAGCAGCAACAAATTGACCAACTTGATATTGAGAGTAAAATATATACTTGCTGGAGACTTCATTTGTTCGAACTTCTCAATCCTAAAAAAAAAATGTCCGTGAAAATAAATGTTTTAAATCATGCTAACATTATTTCAAGGCTGTCTTTAGTGATGTGCTACATACGGTATATGAAATGCCGCAGCTACAAGGGAAAACACTTTGATTGCCTTTCTGCGCACTCGCTGATTCCCACGCTCTGGGTGCTCTAGATCAGGGGTCCCCAACCGCCGGTACGCGGACCGGTACCGGTCCGCCGGGCATTTGGTACCGGGCCGCACAGAAAGAACTTGCCTTAATTCCCTTTTATTTATTTCGGAATACGAAAGATGTTTTATTTTGAAAAACTACCGGATTCTCCGTTACATCCGTCTGTGTCACGCTTGACACACTTCAAGTCACGCTTCTCCGTCACGTGACGAATTACTTCAAAACAAAACGCGGGAGCTCGCAAAATGAGTAAAAAAAACCCGCTGGAGATCGCAAAGGACGGCGGCCTTAAAAGTACGTTCGAGACAACTGGATTAAAGTTATGGCTGAATACTCTGAGATCGCCACAATAGCACTGTTGCTATTTCCAACATCCTACCTGTGTGAGGCGGGGGGTTTCTGCAGCAACGGCGACGAAAACAAAATTTCGAAGTAGACTGGACATAAACCACACACTTGAGGTGTCATTGTCTCCTATTACCCCGAGATGGGACCGTCTGGTTGCAGAAAATCAAGCTCGGTGCTGTGGTGAGTGGTCATTTTCATGCACTTTGAATTTGCGTTGTATCGTATTTTGAAGGCATTAAACATTGCCATAGCGATCGGAGTGTTGCGGCCAGATTAGACGCTCCTTGTGTTTATTATTATATTTCGAAAACGCCAGTTTTCATGCAGCTCATACCATATTATTTTGTTGTATTATTTCCGCCACACCTTAAATGCCGGTCCCTGAAAATATTGTCTGACATAAACCGGTCCGTGGGGCAAAAAAGGTTGGGGCCCCTGCTCTAGATTCAAAACACTCTGCAGTAGGTCTCATGGGCACAAAAGCTGAACTTTCCATGAGCCAGGTCATATCTGAGGTGGGGGGACAGGGCAAGACCCAAAAACCGGGGGGATTTTAGCAAGATCACAAATAGGCTGTGAAAAGTTTAATTCATTCTTGATCCTCGGGATATTTTGCTGAAAGCACATTACGGACAAGTGATTCAGACTTCCGTCAATAGTTTTAAATTGTGAAAAATAAGCACAAGAAGAGATGTATGAAATCACATTTTAAGTGTTAAATGAATGTGTTGCATTGATGGAGTGGATGAAAAAAGTGTGTGCTGAAATCTTGCATGCAGTATATGGCAGGAAGCAGGTTACATTGGCTTGTGGTGGGAGGAGGGCAGCTTGCTTGCTTGTGAACTGTCATTTACCTCAGATTCCCCCTCGTTGCTCCACGTGGTGTGTGTACGTGTGTGTGTGTGTGTGTGTGTGTGTGTGTGTGTGTGTGTGTGTGCATGTACTTGAGCACCATCCAGGAATAACAAACTTTTTTTTTTCTGAGGTCGATCGTTTTTTTTTTTGTGTGTGTGTTTTTTTTGTTTTTTCAGTGAGTCCCCATGATGATTGTTAAAGGCGAGCATGTATATTACCAGTGCAAGGATCAATCAATTAATTGATGATTAAATTAACACAATTAATCACTTAAAGACCGAGTTTAATTTAAATCCTTTCATCTTATCAGTGGCAAATATTCTGAAATTTCTGTAGTCCTTCATGAATGCAGAATTATTATTTGTGTTGAATCAAAATAAAACGTGCAAACTTCTGCTTTTACTTTGGGAAGCAATGATCAACATTTTTGCCTCTTTTCTGACACATTATGAAAAAAAAAAACACTGAATGTCATCTTAATTGATTTACCTTTGTGCATTTTTGATATTGTCAATTTGAAATTATGTCCTGTTTAGAACTTTAAGGCTGCAATTTAATACTTGCTGTGTTAATCCGATTCATTAATTAATGGACAAAATTATCAACAGAATAATCGATTATTAAAATAATAATCATTAGTTGTAGCCCTAATAATATTGTATATGATTATATATATATAAATATATATAAACACGATATATATATATATATATATATATATATATATATAAACACGAGATATATATATAGATATATATATCTATATATATATATATAAACACACACATACCATATTCGTAAAGCCATTGCCTCTCATCATTTTATACACCAATATTGTATTTATTACAAAATATTCAATAAACCATCTTTACACTGTACACGTTGTAACAGAGTTTACAGGTGTTTGGGTATTTACAAAGAACAACATTAAAGAGTATGACCTGCATATCAAAGTGAATATGTGTAAAAAGGCAGGTTACAAAGACGGTTGAAGCTTGACATGAAATAAGGCAGAAACATGACATATGTACGCAGGTGCTGATCCAAACTGAAAATACTGCTGTATGGTGTACAATGGACCACCACCATTTGCGGGTGGGAGGGGCCGAGATTGACCACAAATAGCGAGTTTCCGCCAATTATCGACCTTCCCCTAAAAGTGATGACAATAGCATATTCATAATTTAAACCAGAAAATACCACAAAATGTGATCCGAAACCACCACCTGCAACCATCTTTAAACATTATTGTGCCTTTGAAAAGAAATTACACTCAACAGCTCACAGCAAAACACGGATTTTGCATCGCTAAAGCCCAAAGCCCGAGTGGACAAAGTAGCTGTCGGCCAATTTACCCGAGGCGACGTACAGTCGATAAGGCAGGAGAAGAGCGCTACATCCTCATGTAGCATCTACTCACAAGCGCTTTTGAAACGCGCTTCTCGGGGTCACACGAACATCAACGGTCGCTTTTCTTGTACATCATCCTTGCACTTCACTCTCCAGGTGAGATACGCGACCACCGTTACCTAGCCTGTTGCTAGCCACTGTCCGATCTCTTGACAACAAGATGGCTGATCTCAGAATCGGGATAACATCTTTAAGTGAAATTAGATAGTAGTGTGCTCTGATTTTTTATGGACCACTAAAAAATCATTAGGATCTGCAATCCAGCTGTGGATCTACTGCGTCCACTGCGAAGCCAACATATCAAAAAACAAACGTGGCAGATGGTGGAGAGGGAGAAATACTACTCAATGGATACTGAAGGGCTAATGCTAAAGTGTAGAACTTTAATTTACCAGTGGAGTTCAGTGCAGCGTTCATACTGTGTGATTACACCCCAATGGAGGCTAACAAGACCGTAGTGTTTGCTCTGGTGAATGAAATCATAGACAAACACGAGACTGCACAGTCAGGACCATTTTTTCGTGTCGCCAAGCTAGGGCTAGCTGTGCGCATGGGCAGAGTTTTCTTTCTTGACAGCACCTGTACCACAACTTAGACCTGCTCTTAGCCCGTATAAGGTTTAGTCTACTTTCTGCCAGCAAATTATCAGGTGTGTAGGGGACGTGTACAAAAAATGGTCCACTGGAACACCCACCATGGCGCAGCGCCATCTGCCAAATTCCCAAACAAGCTAAAGGGCGCTTGCACATGCACGAAAATCAACATGCACCAGTTTTTACGCCAAGCTTAAAGTCTACGAAAATAGGGCCCGCAGTATTTGTTGCAGCCAGTGGTTTTAACCATTGTTACCTCAGATCTGCTTTCCCAAGGTACATACAAAAAGTGTGCTACTGTTGACATTATTTCGGGAGAAAAAATCTTGACTTTTCTTTCGCCTCGTTACAGTAAATCAGGAACAGATGAGTTTTTTAGTGAAAACATGGAGAATGGGATGCCAAAGAAACGCTCAACCGTGAATATGTGGGGATCCACTGTATACCTAGAAGAGGAATGTAAGACAACTGCACCATTGGTTGGATGGCTGCTTCTGTTATAAATGCGTTATAAAGTACATTTGGTTTTGTGCAATTGTGTGCTTTAATACTGTTATGTAATACTGTGTGTGTGTCTGGTTTGGGAAACTTTTTTTCTGATATAAAGAACTACAAATGTTTATTCGGAGGTATGATGAGCATGAGTAGATTGGAGGGTGTTTTTTTTTTTTTTTTTTTTTGTAAGAATTGCACACTGGCCTCAGGTTCCCCACTCGTGTTATATGTGTTTGTATCTAAAGGGCACAATTATGTGTTTACTCCATTAAATAAGAATAAATAAGAATAGTGGTGAAACACATACAGTGGAACCTCTAAAAGTCCATCCATCCATCCATTTTCCGATCCGCTTTATCCTCATAAGGGTCGCAGGGGGTGCTGGAGCCTATCCCAGCCGTCTTCGTGCAGTAGGTAGAGGACACCCTGAATCGGTTGCCAGCCAATCGTAGCCTCTAAAAGTCCAAAATTGCAAAATGGTCCTTGTTTTTCAGCGTTCTCCACGACTGATGTGATGTTTATTTGACATCCTGCACAAAGGATGAGTTCTTTTGCTTTTTCTTTGGCTCCCCCCCACCTCACCTAGAAAAAACGTATTCCAAATGAAGGAGTATCATTGTTATTTTTTAAATTAATTTCTTTTTTAAAATAAAAACAAATGTAAAGCAACCTTCAATGCCTTACAATCAACCCTTAGCGGTTCCACTGTAGTTTGTTCAAGTGGGGTTGAAAAAAAAAAGACACATTTGAGCTTATCAGATGGTTTGTGAAAGAGTCACATGTGCGAACCTGGTGGATGCCATGTTGAAAATATCATTCCTTTGGTTTTCTTGCAAGGGGGATTGTAGCTATGGCTGTCGAGGTGTAAAAAGATCATGCACCAGTGATAAGAAATGTGTCAGCAAAAGTGTTCCAAATGTGGTTGTGCTGTGTCATCGAATGATACATCACCATACACACTCACAACAAGTGCACGCGCGCACACACATGCTTAGGCGCACCATAAGAAACACTGTGCGACGACTGCAAATAATACAATGCATCCTTGGCATCATTAGAAGGACTGTGCAAAAGCAATAATAGCAAGATCAGTCTTTTTTTTTTTTAAATACACATACTGTAGAATAGCCCCCTCTGCAGAATTTGTTTTACCTGCAAAGAAAGGATGGAGTGTCTGAGTGTGTCCAAAGAAGAGAGAGCAGCTGAAATTCCCTAAAAAAAAAAACAAAACAAGAAACAGCAAGTGATTGTCTGGACTCATTTCCTCAATGAGCGTCACACCTGCAGGAAACATGCAGGCCGCTCTCCTCAAGGCCTCCATCTTGGCTCTTCGTACCTTCACTGAGGTCACACACTTGTGTTTGTGTCTACACCGCAGCATCAGCCGCAGTCGCCACAGCCTCAATCTCAATCTCTGTCACATCTCGATCCTCCCCCACCTCCTCTTCCTCCTCCTCACCCACCGCAGGCACGCGGGAAGAAGGCAAGCACGTGGGCTGGCTGTTGGGGGAGGCGGCGACGGAGGAGACGCTGCCCAGGTTGGCGGGCACGCTGGTTTTGCCGCAAGAGTGGATGCGGCGCGCCAGGCTTGCCGAGCGTACCACCGAGGAGGTGGTGGCCGTGCCCACGCCCTGCACCTTGCCCTCCAGGAAGTACGTCAACATCTCGCCTTTGCCCTTCACACTCACTTTGCCGCGGCACACCAGGTCGTAGTCGGAGTTCAGCAGGCGGTAGACCTCCTCCGTCACCTGGATTCAAGGATATTATGGTCAACGGAAAACTAAAATTGTGAAAACATTTTTGTTCACAAAAATGGAAATGCTTTAAAAAAATAATAATAATTACAAAACTAAAACTAATAATAATCATGACAAAATATCCTTTATTTTTATTCAATTAATATCATACACTTATTGTAAAGGTATTTTTTTTCAGTGTTTTACTTGAATTTACTACACAACACTCAGTGACTTTTTTTGTTTTCATCTTACACTTGACAAATACTCCATATATTTAAAAAAAAAAAAAACTATAACCCTAAAACTAAAAAAAACAAACTAACTAATTGATCTCAATTTTATAATAATTAAAAATTAACCACATTTTAGCATTACCGCTCCTCTTCTTTCCATTTCAGCTTGTCCCATTTCACAAACTACTCAACATCATTCGTTTGAACGGAAAAGGCTGAAAAATGTGCAGAATTTTGTTTTTGACCTGAATCTTCCCTGGTACTCCCGTGCTGTCCATGCGACTGGCCACGTTGACCGTATTCCCCCAGATGTCATACTGAGGTCGCCGTGCCCCGATGACCCCTGCCACCACTGGGCCAACATTGATCCCTGCGCCGGCATGGGACATTGAGCAAACCAAACAACTCATGAACAACCATCATACTTTGACTGGTACTGTATGTTGTCGTTGCTGGGCGTGCGTAGACGTACCCACTCTCAAGACAAACTCATTATAAGATTGATAGTTGATTTCATCCAACACGTCAAACATCTCAATGGCATAGTCTGCTATCGTGCTCAGGTGGTCGTAAATTGACTTCTTGGCCTGAAAAAGCAAACAAAAAGACGTAATTTGCGCCATATCAAGAAAGATGTATCGTATTGTATTTGCGTGTACGACTGTTTGAGTCTGCTAGCTAGCTTTTAAATTTAATTTGGCCATATGGATATGCTGTAAATGGAGACGGTCACTCCTCAGCAAGCCGCAGTCATAATACTCATTCTTCTCACAGGATAAATAATATATGGCTGTGAGTATTGGTATATTAACTGTCTATATCGACTGCTCCATCATTTGTGTTCATATAGCTACCACTTCAAGGGCTATAACGGTGCAACATTGATGCTATCTGTTCGGCTTTTTCATTGTTAGCATATGGCAGAACAGATTTTCCTAACGGCAAAGCTCTGTGGTTCTTTTAAATATAAGATAAGATAAGATAAACATTATTTGTCCCACACTGGGGAAATTTTCAGTCTACAGCAGCAAAATTGGGGGGTGGGGGGAGAAAAAAAAAGTGTTTCATTGCACAAAATAAATGTTTCAGAAAAAAATTGTACACAGTTTAATGTAAGTGCAATATAAAATATAGCATTAGCAATATATTTGTAGAATAAATATAATAAATTAGCAATAGCATAGAAAACACAGCATAGGGTGGCTGTGCTATTTACAATGGTTACAGGTTTTCGTAATTCAAACTTTATGACTGTAACTATATTTCTATGGATTCTTAGTGACTGCCGGAGCATCCTGTTACTCGGAATCTTCATGTTCACGTGAGAAGATTGTGTAGGAAATATATACCCATTCAGGGGTCACAAGTGACTATTTTGGTATGTGTACTTGAACTCCGCGTGCGCGAACCGAACATTCAGTGCTCTAAGCACTGCCCCTAGCAGTCAGTAAGGATGAAATAGAACTCTTTGATGTTTACTTTGACAGCTAATTTCAGCCAAATAATGGCTTGTTTTGTAGGTTAGCCCACAAGAGGTCCCATCGGTCAGTGGTTCAAGTAAAAAATTTTTTCCCTCAAGTGGCACAGCTGGCATACGCGAAATGGCTGCGTAAAATGAAAAAAGAGGCATGGATCTGAACGTCTCTTGTAAATACACAATTTTTTTGTTTTTTTGTTTGTTTGTTTTTTTTTTGAGGGTGGGGTGAGACATAAATATCACACACATGCGGTTGTGTCTCACCTTGGTTCCAATAGTTGGGACGAGGCCCACAGCTGCCATGTACGTGCTGCCTATGGTCTTGATCTTTTCAATATCTTTGTAGCACGCTTTATCCATGAGCTGGAAGATGCACATTCAGATTTAAAATCCACACCAAAAGTGTGGCTTTTCATACTACGAGTCAGAAGTAAAATAACGAAACCTCATCAAAGTCTGCAATGATCTCATTGAGCAGTCTCAAGCATTCCACTCCCATGTTGTTGCCATCCAACTCGATGTAGAAGTCGTTGAAGTTTGGGATGGAGGCAAACAGGACGCCTACTTGCGCATACGACTGGTAGTATAAGTCCTAGAAGAAGAAAAAAAAAGAGAAGAAATGATGTGTAGCCGTGAGGACTTCTGTTGCCACGTCTCGTGATGGTCTACCTGTTTGTGTGTGTCTGCTTGTCTATGAGCTGGGCTCACCATGTTCCTGGGGTTGGACAGCAGGAAATGTTGGGCCACGTGTGCCGGCAACAGATTGAACAGGATCCGCCTGTTGTCCAGTTTGACTTTTTCCATGCCATCCCTTTCCTCCTCCGCCTGTCAGCAGACATGCAACGCTCGTACGGTTAGCGACACACGTAGCTGGATACAGCTTGAAATTCAAGAGGACATATTGTGGAAAATGCACTTTTTTAATGGCTTGTATACCAATGGATGGGTCTCTGAATTTCCTAACACCTAGTAAATCTTTTATGATCTGCTTGTTTCTAAAAAGTGATCTGTGAGCAAGTATTTCTGCACTCATGCTAACTTAGATGGCACGTTTCAATGAGGGCAAGGTTCGCTCGGCTGTGGTAAGGCTCCAGAGCCACTTTCAAGCTATCCAGAGCCACTTTCAAGCTATGGCCGGACTACACTGAAACACAACGGTGCAGAAACACCGCAGAGCTGCACTGAGTTTTGTTGGAAGTACACACAGTGATTAGCATTAGCTAACAATGTTAGCCTCGGATAGGTGACGCATGCTTGATTGCTCTGCCAAGTTGACAATGCACATACAAACACATACACAGTGTATGAAGTGTTAACTTTTATTATCTTTATAGGTGCCCCCCCCCCACACACCTTTTTTTTTTTTTTTTGATAATTAAAGGATTTTCACACTGCTAAATCTCAATTTTCTGGAGTTTGGAGTGTTTGGGCAAAGTTATCAAGTAAAGGGAAAATACTTTGAGTATTAATTCTCATAAAAGGTTTTGTTGAGGAAAATACAACAGCAACTAAACAAAACTTCCCCATTGTCATTTCTGAATTTAAAAAAGTGCACAAGGTTAAACAGCAAATTTTGTCGAAACTTTTTTTTGCGGTCGCGTTTCAGAAATTAGAAGAGAGAAATGTAAGTATTCATTGAAAATGTAAATAAAGTAACTAAAAAGCTTTGAGCTGAATGAAATATTGGCCTACATTTGATGAAACAGGGACAATGCAGAGAGGATAGAAAAACAGAAACTTAAGTCTCAGTGTGATCGCTCAATATCAAAACCAAAGTTGGTATCAATTTTCCCGCTATTTAGATCAATATACCCACCAAAAATGCAATTTCAGGCGTATACGCATTTGGACATTTTGAACTCTTCCTTGTTTGTGGCTCTTCCTGCCTACACGGTTGCCTTAGGAATCATACTCTCTGTTTTATTTCAAAATGGATTTGGTCTATGTCAATGGCCACGATTACTTCTGAACAAACACCTGTACCATCAACTTTCTTTTTCACTTTTTTCAGTTGAAAATGTAATCTATACGGTCAGTGTAGAAAAGTGTGACATTTTGGAGCCAACTCTACCGCCACAATATTCCTTCCCGTTTTCACCAGGTGGGGTCAGTAAAACCTTTCCATTTTAATTTTCACATCGTTTCTCGCCAACTTCAGCTTCTCACTACGCAAAATAGTAATTTTCCAAATTAAATGGAGCCAAAATATACCACTGACCCCATTTATTGCCAAAGAACAGAAACCTGGCAGCTTCTATGTACATAATTATTGTATTATGTATATCAATAGTCCACTTTTGTGATGTAGCACATCATTGTATGGTGATGAAGACATGCTGGCTGACCTGCACAGCCCAGAGGAAGTCCAAGCGCAGTTTGAGGTCAAGCTGCCTGGAGTGGAGGGCGAGGGCACTGACGAAAAGCAACAGAGACAGGATGGGCTCATAGCCCCGGATGTGGAAGGACCCCCCACTGTGGACGAGACCAAGGTACAAAGTCAGCACCGGGGGGGCCGGACCACCCAAGAAAAACTACACGGGAGGCTTGAGGCGATCCCCCACACAGTCGACAGCCAACACGTGTTAAGTTATACAACAATGTGGATTTCAGTCCAACATTTGCCAAGTTGTGTGAATGTTGAACTAAAATTAATCAATTGTAGAAATTGCAATTTCGTGCTCCCTGACTAGTGTATGACATAATGTGTGTCCAAAAAAAGGAGAGCTACGATGTTATTTTTCTCATCTAAAGCACTCCTAGGTATGGGTTAGGGATACACAAGAATTTAGAGAAAAAAAAAAAACAAATAAAGGGCATGTAACAATGAGCTGACCATTTACCATGTGTCCAATCAGATTGCTCTGATGTTCTCGTCTATGCAGATCACGGCCTCTAGGGGGCGTATTTGCATATTACTGTATCAAGGAACTGTGATTCTGGTTTCAATATCATGCATGATTAGCTTCAGTCAAATTCCCAACAAACTAGGGTATTTTTCATTGAGAAATTACAGCCAATTTAAGCAGAATATATCTATACAGCCGTCCATCGATTGTCTATCATGGGTTGGGTGAGATACACCCTGACTTGGTCACCAGCCAATCACATCACATCATTAAATAATTCCATTCAAACTCCTCAAATCATAATCACTCTATCTGTGGAAAATTTTGAGTCGTGAATGACCCAAACAGACGTGTTTTGGGATGTGAAGAGCATACAAATGAGATTTGAATCCACAGCCACAGAATTGTGACGCAAATGTGTTAACCAGTAGGTCACTGTGCTCCTACTTTGGGTTCCGAAGTCAGGCTAAATCAAAAGAATTCCACTGTCACTTCAAATGGTGAGAATGGAATGCACGCGCTTGAAAAGGGTGGAAAATGAGAAACACACACACACACACACACACACACACACACACACACACACACGCACATGCTGTACATCAGAGCGTATGTACTGTAAAGCCGCCCCCAAACTCCTGCTAATCTGTTTCCCTCACAGCGTCACAGAAACGTAACGCTTCCCAAATGAAATGTGCGGTCTAACCCTCCATTTGAGGAAAGCGTGGAAAATCAAAGGCGCTGACAAGCATCCCATTGGCATGATTGCCGAGCAGCCCGTCTGATGTCGCCCCCCACTGAGCCCGGGGCCTCACCCACCCGGCGGTCTTGCGAAAACCGCTGAGCTCCAGCACGGTGACATAGAGCACTCCCAGCAGGAGCATCAGCGCCATCTTGGGCAGCCAGGAGACGCGCAAGAAGAGCGCCAGGGTGAGCGTGCCCACCGCGCATGACAGGAAGGCGTAGTGGGCGCCCTCGCAGGGCATCTCGGCCATGGTACGGCTGGCGCCGTTGTCGGTGTCGATGATGACGATGGAGCTGTTGGTGCTGGCGGGACCCCACAGCCACGGCATGCAGCCCACCTATATAGAGTACAAACAAAACTCAAGGTATGCACTTCATGATGCGATGAACTCGATTTGCACGTGACTTACCACACAGGCCTGGGCCACAGCGTAGATAAAGAGCACGATGAGAATGCAGAGAGCAGTGCGAATCTGAATGGTCAGGCATCCTGGAAAACACTGATTCACAAAAGCATGAGAGAATTTACATTTACATGTACATGTAAGTGATTTTGCTCAGTAATAATCAGGGAGGCGGGATTGTGGTCGACTGGTTAGCAGGCCAGCCTCACAGTGCAGAGGTGCAGGGTTCGATTCCGGCTCCTTTGTGGAGCTTGCATGTTCCCCCCTTGGAAACACCGACTCCAAACTGAACTGATAAATTCGAATTTTATAGAATGACGCAGGCCTTGTCTACTCTTTTTGAGAAGATGATGATAAAATGTGAAAGAGAAGGAAGTGACCAAGCGGCACGCACCTGTACTCTTGTGATATGCAGGTACATGATGCATGCGACCAGGAAACAGATGCAGAAGACAAGCAGCACCAGCACCACTGTACCCCTGAACCACCGCCCCCACCCCCCAAAAAAAAAGTGTAAGAAGAAGTCGACAAATAATGCACAGTAGTGGTGTGAGTAAGTACAGTTCATACTGCGGTATGATGAGAAGATAGACGAGGCCACACAAAGCAGCGAGGATCAGAGACACAACCACAGCACTGGTGAAGTACTCATCCGGAATCTGATGGTACTTTTTCGGACCAAAAAGAGCAGAGAGAGGGCAGTAGTGATCATTCCGAAAGTGTTTCTACAATTTTAGTTTTAGTTATTTCGTTGGTTTTCATGATCTACAATAATCTTGAACAGAAGAAAAGTGAGAGTCAAAGGCAGATAAATGCCAGGCGGATTTGGACGTACTTTCCGTAACGCTGCCTAAAAAGGCAGAAAAGACTAAAACACTCATGTTTTAGTCACTTCCGTTTAGAAGTGATGTTCTAAACCGAACTGTGCCATTTGCTGTTTTTTCTAGAGCGTGGCTCACCCTCTGCTCGCGTTCCGAGCACTTGTACATGAGCGTGAGGAAATTGAGGTCGGCCGTGTCCGACTCGGTCTGCCGGGCCTCGATCAGCCGCCCGATGTAACGGTTGACCCGCGTTCTGGGGCTGTTCTGGACCACGTTGGCCTGGTGAGCGTTGGGCCGGTTTCTCAGCTTTTGCGGTGCTGTCCTCATGGCCCTCCGCTGTGTGTGTATGTGTGTGTGAAGGTGTGTGTGTGTGCGGGGGGGGGTGGGGGGATTGAAGAGAAAAGAAGAAAATAAAGAAAAAGAAGGAGAGGTCGTAACGGCTGCACTTGGGAAGGGTTATTGTGCTGGAAAAAAACGTCAACAATACGACCGGGCCGCTGATTATACTTTCAAATGAAACCGCTGCCGTCACATTTAACTTCATTAGTGGATGCACCCTGCTGAGACTAAGTGTCTTTGGCAGCCACAATGAGGAGAGGTGCAAAATAGTAGGCACTGGAGCATCAACAGAGCGCCTCTGTTTTGATTTTATTTTGTCTGCACTCATACAGTAGTGTACAGTCCACATAAATAGCAACACTTTGTATACATTTTTTTGTTCCTTCATCTCGAACGGGGGTGATCAAACTTTTCTGCTCGTGGGCAACGTTCGGCGAGACTTGGGCCATTTCAGATAAGCTAAACAAAATAAACAAATAAAGCAAGAACAATGTAATTTGCAATTTCTAGGGAAATTGCACAAAAAGGCTGAAACGCTGAATGAATAACTATTGTTAGGTGGAATGATTTGTAGAATTATATTGAAAAATATGGAGTGATGTGACATGGTATTGAAAATAATTCGAGTTAAAAAAAAGGAGTGATGTGACATGGTATTGAAAATAATTCGAGTTAAAAAAAATGTCATTGGGAATGAGTGGGGAATTTTTGATGGGGCCCGGAAATTTTAGCATGTTGAAAATCATTTCCAAGGTGAATTGAATGAGCTGAACATTCAGAATTTGCAATGGGAAAGATGAATCTGTTTTTGTCGAATGTGTCAGTGAGAATGAATAGAGACTTTTTTTGTGGTAACTTCATTTGGGAAATTGTTGAATTTTTGTTAAATCCGATTTTTTGGCACGCGAATTTAATGAGCTGAACACTTTGAATTTTAAAAAGGGAACATGTGAATTTTGTTTTGTTGGAAGTGTTCATTGGGAATACAGTAAATAGGATTTTTTTTTTTGGTGGTTACTGTAATGGTGAAAAGGTTGAATTTGTGGTCAGTGGGAATTGTTGTCAAGTTGAAAATCGTTATCAAGATGAACTGAATGAGTTGAATGATTTAAATGTCAAATGGGAAAGCTGTAAAATGCGTAATGTTGAATGTGCCATTGGAATGAACGATGATAACCTTTGCTGGAAACTAAGCCTGATTGGCAATGAATGGGGAATTTTTGGGATGAAAAATATTCGCCCACATATGAACATATAAACAGCCGCATAAGGTCTAGTTACACAACCCACCCAAAAAAAAAACCCAAACAAAAACAAATATAAGCACAGTGGGAGTGGTTACCTTATCACCATCCTCACAGTTCATGACATTAGAGAAGGGGATCTCAGCCTTGAACATCTTTCGGCAGTGCATGAGTTGCACCAGCAAGTAGCACACCGTCTTGAACTTCATCTTTTTGGCCGGCTTGATATCCGACAGAATCAATCCTGGGAAGATCTGTGCGAGACGGCAAGGAGGATTTGAAAAAGTCAGTCATGATCGACGGGGACTGGAATAGGTGTATTATTTAAGGTGTGTGTGCGTGTGTGTGTGTGTGTGTGTGTGTGTGTGTGTGTGTGTGTTTGCGTGCATGTGTGTGTGTGTGTGTGTGTGTGTGTGTGTGTGTGTGTGTTCACATTATCATGTAGTCATTACTAGCAGGATTAGGAACTGAACCACAGAGACAATGTGGGTCAATCCCACAGTTTCAGCACGTCTGAGCTGAGTCATTGAGCTCAATGCAAGGTTACAATATAATGTACTTCATTTAGTTTTGATATACTGTATATATATATATATATATATTAAAAAAAGCTCCATGGCTTTACTTTATGTTAACTGTTTTGTTAAGCGCTTTGTTACAGCTGCCGCTGTTGTGAAAGCGCTATATAAATCAGCATGTATTGTATTGTATTGTATATATATATATATCGTGGGATTAATTCATTTTACAGAGCAGATTGACTAAAACATGTTGTATGCATTTTATGATATATATTGTGATATGTAACAAGGGTTCCAAGAGTATAAAAATGGGCAACCGTGTCATCCAAAAATCAATAAGACATACAGTATATATTTGTTTTACTGGGTTTAAATACTGCACCGCTTTATTTCAATATTTTATTTTTCGCATATAAGATACAGTTCACAAAAAGAGAGCAGTGCAGTTTCATGTCTTTATTTTACTGCAAAATCTAACCATAAAATCAACTGAAAGTTGATGGTAAACATCCATCCATTCATCCATCCATCCGTCCATCCATCATCTGATCCACTTATCCTCACGTGGATGCAGTTTGCAGTAGAGTCGAATTACTTTGCCAAATGCTAATAGCTTTCTCTCACATTTTGGTGAGAAGACGAAAACAGTATTCCACCGCCTCGTCATACGGGATAAGGATTGAGGCCTGACGTAAAGAGCAAAAATCTATCAGCAATAGAGAATAGATGTCACAAGATGGCAGTAGAGCACTTCCTCAACTGACTTCAACATCGTTCCGTGGCACCAAAATGCCGGAAAATGGCAGCAAAACACCTTTTTTGAGTAAATAAAGTTCCTCAACTCACTTCAACGTAGTTTGTCGGCACCAAGATACCAGAAGATGGCAGTAGAGCATTAATTTTGTCTACATTTATTTCCTCAACTTGCTTCAATATAGTTTCTTGGTCCCAATATGCCACGGAACAGCAGCTAAGTAGTACTTTTGTTTAAGTAAAGCTTCTCAACTCCCTTCAACATGATGTCACCAAACCACTACTTTGGTCCACATGAACTCACTTCAGCATAGTTTCTTGGCTCCAACATGCCACAAGATGGCACCATATTGAGGCATCTACAAAAAAATTCTAAATTTTTTTTTGGGGGGGGGGGGGTCAATGAGTGTAGTATCCAAACAGAACTGTCTTAACCTTCAGTCTTCACACACTGCACTTAAATCGTTACAATCTAAGAATACCACTAAGAAGAGTAATTTTTACTATGATTTTTAGCACTCGAGTACTTGAATCGTTTTTTTTCCACGGGAGACTTGCAGAGATAGCGCTTTATATTTCCGCCACGAGAGGAGCAGCAGAACATGTGAGAAGAGAGCTGCTTGTTGACGTGTTTGCCACACGCGCGCATCTGTATGCATGCTCAACTCTGCAAATCTATGATGAAAGACGCCCACCCCCCCGACCCCCTGTCCTGCCCTTCCCCCACCTAGTTGAGTTCATTAGAGGCTGGAAGTGACATAATCTGCACATCAAATGTGTGAGAGCTCCATTAGATCACGCTTGATGCTTTACACTACACTCGGGGTACTTTTTTTTTCTCTTCCTGTGAGATTTTAGTGCAGGAGAAGCAACCAAAGGATAAGCCTCCTACTTCAATTGAGCCTTATCTGACTTTCCTTGTGGATTATCTCTGCACAGTACACCCTCGAATGTATTAAGGGTTCACTTAGGGCCACGGCCTCATAAAGAACACAACTGAAAGTGTGGCAGTAGTCATTTCCCCCCCTTCAGGGCCTGGACATGAAGACCACATGACAGATAGGAAATGGAAAATGGCGTACCTTGCGTCGGTGAGATGGCACGATAAAGAAAGTTTCGATCTGGTGTTTTTGGAGAAAGACGTTACGCTCGTGACCGTTTCCCGGCTCCACCTCGTAGTCTCCATTTAGGCACTCTAGTGTGGATCTGGTGATGTGGACCTTCCTGTGGAAGGTAGCCAAAAAGAAATTAGGAAGTTGGCAAGATAGCATGAAAAAGTGTAAATGCTTGTCGCTAAGCATTCACAAAAAAATTTCTCCTTTTTTTTGTTTTACAGATATCTGCCTCACAGTATTTAATATGTATGATTTATTTTTGTCGAGCCTTCACAATAACATTTTTGGAGTCGAAATGCTCATCTCTACGCATCCCCCACACGCATTTGATTCAACACGCAATAGTATCAGCGTGATTTGCCTTCTCTCAGCATTCAAAGGTAAATAAAACTGGAGTGGAAATGCATTTGCGTAATAATTGTCTCACAGCTATCATGTGACAGTGTTTGATTCACAATAACATCAGTGTGAATAAATTTCTTTCGGCATTCTCACAGACAGTATTTTTTGGGCCCAATTGCCTTGCTTTCTCTTGGCATGCAACAGTTAAAAAAAATGGAGCCCAAATGCATTTGTGTGAATGTTTGTCTCTCAGACTTCATGCTCCATTTTTTTGATGAGCAGTAGCATGTAAGTGAATATTTTTCTCTCACACACTGCCCTCAATAATTATTTTGTCATGCAGATAGTGCCAGTGTGAATGCTGGTGTCTCAGTATTCACAGTTTGACAGATTTTTTTGTTTATACCGATTGGCATTATTATTACTCATGGTAATATGAATGGTTGTCCCTGATAGTAGAGTTTTTTTCTAGCTTCCGAAATTAGCTTTTGAACATGATTTCAGGATGATGTGTTGATCATGGTGGCACCAGTTTGTGACAGCACTATAAGCTGGCCCAAACTACAGTCGGAAAGATGAATCAAGTCAGCAGCGACACCACCAGTAGGAAACTACTTCAAAATAAAAGTGTAATAAGGCAGTGATATCCAGGTATTAATTTTTTTTTTTTTTATTGACTCGTTTCACGCTTGTCTCTCAGCATTCACAGATCTGATTGGTGTCAATGTCAGTCTTTTGCCCAATACTGACCCAGGCAGTCCACCGGCCTCCATCACGTTGGCGAGAGTGACGTCGTTGGACCACACGTCATACTGCCACTTCCTGAGGCCCAGCACCCCACACAGCACCCGGCCCGTGTGCAGGCCCACACGCATGTTCAGGTTGACTTCCGTGGCCTCTGCCACTGACCTGAGAGTACCAGCAACAAATGTTATTAACATGATGACACATCCAGAAATGCATTGCAATATAGTGGACAAACATATTTTGCATTACAGCAAACCCCCATCCATCGTGGCAGTTATATCTGCAATAAGTGAAATTGGTGAGATAGAAATACCCAATTTAAATACTTCATAGGTATTATTGTTCTCTGGTCTTGAAACACACTTTTCAAACAACACAAATATATTTAAAACGATATATTGACATATTGAGAAAAAGAGCAATCAAACAAAAATATTGCACAGTTTTACAGTATACCAATCCCTCTGCATTTCCAGTAAACAATCCATTTTTGCTTTCTGTTGGCATAAAAAGCAGGATGGGAGAGGATTTCCTTCCACTGCTATGTGGATGGCTGTCAGATCTATGTTCTGCTGAGCAGAAAAGATGCTTTCTCATTGAGGCCACTTTTACTCTGTCTGGAGGAAATCAAGACCTGAATGGCATTGATTTAATGAAATTTCAATGAAAAGAAAACAGAAGTGATGGTTTTTGGTCCCAGTGGCCCTTGTACACCCCATCCTGCTGACTTGGGCGCCCTGGCTCCTAACCAACAGTCTCGAATTTGGGTCTTAAACTGCACAGTTATTTTAAATTGGACTGAGTTGAGATTCACTAATCTCCAGCAAAAACTAGGGGCTTCATCTAATTCACGACACTAAATTAATACAAGCACGATAGGAAATGGCTGATTGGAAACTAAAGCATACCTGCAGCAAACGTGTCCACTAAATGCTCTTAAACTATTTAACCTTGAACAGTATAACATCACCAATATGGATTTTCTCTTCTTTCTAAGTATAAAAAGGAACATTTGCAGAGCTGCGCAAGGATTACATTTCTTCAAATGTGCTCTAATTTGCTCTTCAATCCCAAAATAAAGGTGACCAAAGAGGATCGCAGCAACTTTAAGCAATGTCACAATCTTCATAGTCAAACTTAAATCAAGTCATGAACGTATCAAATTAGGAATGATCTTTCTCTGTCCCTCAAGCTCGCTGTGGAGGATATCCAATTAGAAACTCCAAGGATTATATTTTATGGAACGCAATCTGACAAGAGACATTATAAATGTATGCGTATAGACAAAGCCAATGTATCCCACTGGGCAATTGTCATGAAATGGATTGATACACCAGTACTGAACACATTTATCAAACCACATTTCACAAAAACGAGAGGAGAACATCCAGCACTCCCCAATAAAGGAAAACATTTGTTTTGAATTTACTCAAAATTAAATTTACCGGTACATGAAATAAAATCATCTGGATCCAGATACATAGAGTAGATGTAGAGTCTACTGAAAACATGTAACTGGATCCACATAATTTTATTTCTTGCAAACAAGAGAAATCCCAAATTATTATCACCCCGATGGGAGCAAAAAAAAAAAAAAAACCAAAAGTGTTGCATTTAAACTTCTGTTCCGTATATAACCTAAGTAATGGACGAGAAATGGAACTCAAGTGTGCTCAAGTCACATGACTAGTCTGTAAACAAACTCAGTGCAGCTCAGCCTCTGGCGAGCAAAATCGATTGTAAAGCGACATAAAATGGCATTTTAGTGTTTTTTGTATCCTGACCGTTCACAATGGCAGCACAGTGGACAGCTGGAACGTCAGATCACTCACGTTATGGTGTCAATCATGTCCAGTCCCATCTCCACGCAGCAGTGGGCGTGGTCCGTCTTGGGCTGCGTCAGGCCAGACACGCAGTAGTAGCAATCACCCAGGATCTTGATGCGGCGACAGTGGTTCTCCTAGCAACACGCGCATGACAAATACACACTGTCATTGGGACAATAACAGCATATATGTGGCGTATAATCATGCATGATCAATGCCAAGCAAGGTCAAATGAGGCTGGGGAAGATTTGATCCTACATCACAGTCACCCCGAACTGCTTAAAGCATGTCAAATTATGCAAATGAGCCACGCATATTTGGTTCTGACATATGGAGGCGATGTGAAGAGTTGGTCCCTCCATGGCTCACTGGCAGTAAGCAAGAAAACAGAATACAAAGCGCCATTATCGGAGCGTATGAGCCAGGGGAATCGGGTTACCATTGACGCCGTCGCTCACAACCCCTTCATTGTCTCCATGGAGGTAATGGGATCACTGGCCGTGCATGCGAAGAGCAACAAAGACTCATAATTATGCACATTGGCGGCAGCGCGGACGCACGGCGAGGAAGACGGACGGGCTATTTTTAACATGCCAGCCGCCCTGTGTTGCGGCGAAGGGCAATCTGCATGTTTGCATGTTGCTGCTGTTGCTAGCTGCAAGGCTCGCAGATTTTGCGGATGTTTACAAAGGACAACGAAAAGGCACAAATGACCTCGTGAACAAACAATCACATTTACAAAGAAGAAATATTGCTGAAGGCCAAGCACAAAATTTGCTTGGTGTCGATGTAGACGTTTCAGTTTCTTCTTGTTTCACGTAAGCATCGTGCGTCACGCATAGCAGCTAACTTTTCTTGTGTGTCTAAATTAGCCTTCAGAAACTGAAAGCTGCGAGCGATACTGGTAATAGTCGGGCTGCAACTCACAATTCCATTTGTCAACAGCAAATTGTAACCAGAGACGGCTTTATGTCCTTTAAGATATTTTCTTTGACATTGATAAACCCTTTCAGGGACAGCGGTTACTACAGTGGACAACTTGTCATGTTATCAGGTTACAGGGTGCATTCAAATGCTTAAAAAAAAATTAACATTTGCTGTTGACCAGTGTCATCATTTTTTTTTCATGGAAGGCGACAGAAACAGGAGAATATTTACTGTTGAGAAGCGTAACAACAACACTCTAGTGACACGAAGCACTTTGCCTTGATGCCCATGTTTGGTGTTCCAGACAATGCAGTTTCTAATACATTAGATATGTAAAGATAAGTTGTTTTCAAAAAAGATTGTATTGTGCTGTCGGTGGCCAATCGGGCCTCTTTGGGCGAGCTCGGGTCAGGTGGTGGATCAGTAACAGATGGCGCTATGGCAACGAGGCGAGGCTGCGGCGAGCGGGGGGAAAGACCCGGTGCTTAAAGTCTGCCACTCTGTACTTTTCCTGTGCTAATCTGCACTGTGGCTTTAGCAGTTGATTGAGAACCCGGGCGAGATTACCGCACGTCACGTGACCCACGGGAGGGGGACTGTGCGGTAAAGACGTGAAGAAGACACGTAGATTTGCTCTTTTTTTTTTCTCCATCAATTGAAATTAATTATCACAATCATAATGGAACAGGTGTGATGTGGCCGTACAACCTGTGGTGGCCTCACACACACACACACACACACACACACACACACACACACACAAACTCGATCCATATGCATATGGTTTCAAATGAGTACACCCTTCAGTGGGTCCCAACAAAGAGGATGACACAAAGCAAGAGGCAAACAAGCTGTAAAATAAAGCACGCACGCACGCGCACACACACACACACACACACACACACACACACACACACACACACACACACACGCACACACGCACACACGCACACACGCACACAAATATGAGAAGATGACAGCAGCGGCAGTGCTATGAGACACGAGGATATGTTGTTATTTGTTCGAAATCCACACATCCTCCAAGTTTAGACCTAAAAGCGCCCGAGGAGAGAACTGAGTCTTTGGCCGTCGCTGTCGTTTGATTTACATGTCAATTTCCTGAATGTGATTAAAGCAAGTGGGGCCTTCCGTCGGCTAAATTTGTTAAGCAGACATCAACACAAGTGGAAAATGCATCTGTGCAGTAACATGCATCCTGTGCTATTATTTTGATGATCCCGCACATGAATTGAAATTGTAGCCTTCGCCCTTCCTTGGGTCTGGGCCACTTGGCTTGACATATCATTGAAGGACCTGATTAGCAGTTTATGATTTAAAAATAATAATAATAATAAAATATCCTATGAAAAGCATATTGAAAAAAATAGATCAAGTACAATAAATACAAAAAAATTAAGATCATTGGAGATCTCCAAATTTTATGCACACCAAAAACATTTTTTAATTGTAATTGTTTTTATAACAATCCCCCAACCGCCCTCCACCACCTCAATGAGTTGTCCACCTCTGACTAGGAAGCTAGCCTGACAGAAGATCAGACATTTCTAAAGTGATCATGAAGCCAAATGGTAACCAGAGCTGCAAAGCTAGCACAGAATAGCATTCACTAACAGCATTACCATCTGATAACCAGTAAGGTCATCAATGTGGGCAGTGGGCGGTATTTGCGTTTGTTGCTGATGTGTCAGCTGTATGCGTCACATCCATGGATCAGCAAATCAGAGGCTTAGTGATGAAGTGCTGCCTCCACGAGTGAAAATGCAATCAAAAAAGCTTTTGTTGTCTTACAAACACATCGGAGTTCACACTCCTTGCCAGCCTCTTGCGCCACCACTCGTCATCATGTCAACAAAAGCCATTGTTAGGTATGCAGGGCTGCGGGGTGAGCAGTGGCTCATTTGTGGCACAACTTGCTTCAGATTTCAAAACTCAATGACAAATTCATTCAGTGTAAATGAAATTATGTTTACGTTGGACATTCAGGAACGGCCAGGGGGTGAGGGGGGGGGGTGCACATGCTGTTAAAGTCTAAAATTGGCTTGTTTGGTTTGAGCAGAGCTCTGATCAGCACAGCTTCGAGCAGCAAGCCCACCATCGTCCTATTAGAACGACGGGACTTAACGGTGATCCTCGCATCTGCTCGGGAGGCAAAACCCACAAGGGCAACTGGTTGTGTTTACACGGCAGATTTCAGCGAGGAGGGGGAGTTGCATTGGGGGGACAGGACAGGTGTAGTTCGATTGATTGAGGACAAGCGTATGCACATGCTTTACGATGAGGACCATCAACGATTATGTGTTTTTTCGCCACCTACTTTGCTTGAAAAATATGATTTTGTTTCTTGTAACATGACAAATGTAACCGTTTTTCTCTCACATTTTTATTTTATTTTTTTTACATTTTTGTGACATTACAGCCACATATAACATTCTCAGGAACAAACTTTATTCACATGAGATTACAATTACCGGTACATTTGTAAAGAACTGAACAAAGATCTCCACTTGTGGATAATGCATAATAGAGCCTGACAATTGGACATCCACAACTGGAGCCTATCCCAGCGGTCTTCAGGGACACCCTGAACCGGTTGGCAGCCAATCGCAGGGCACACAGAGACGAACAACCATCCACACTCACGCTCTCACCAAGGGACAATTTTTGACTGTTTAATCAGCCTTCCATGCATGTTTTTGGAATGTGGGAGGAAACCGGAGTACCCGGAGAAAACCCACACAGGCATGGGGAAAACATGCCATCTCCACACAGGAAGGCTTGAGCTGGGATCGAACCCATGACCTCTGCACTGTGAGGTTGACACACTGGAATACCGAGCCACCGACGTGAAATTATGACTTTCTTTATCTATTTTTTTTCTTCCAGAGAATTCCAACTTGTAATTCTTGTAAACTTTTTTCCTGAAAAATACAACTTTCATTCCTGTAGGCCAAATATTATTTCTTGTGACGTTTTTTGTTTGTTTTTGTTTGGAAAACGTTTGTCTTCATTATTTCTTTTTTTTTTTTTTTTTTTTTTTTTAAAGCTAAAAGTAATTACATCTTTGCCCCACTGCTCTGTCATTATGAAACCACATGCAACAACCAAGGGAATTTCTGAGGCTGTTACAGCATGAACGATAAGAGGACTTTGCCCCATTCAAAGAGCAAGAAGACCGTCGATGGATAAATCATTGAGCCATCTAAAAATGGAAGCGTGAGACTGAGCGCCGAGAGAACCACGGGGCATAACAGACGGCGTTGAGGGAAGTAGGCTGCTGCGTGTCAATCAAGAAGCTGAGAAACTAAGGAGCGGAGGAGTCTGGAAGCGGTGGTGATGCACGGAGGTGTTTTGACAGGAGAGAAAAAAAAAACGGGAAAGACGAAATGAAGCACAGGACAAAAATGGACCTGCACCTATACACATAGATGCGGGAGGAAATAAATCCAAGCAAAGAAAAGAGCAAAATTTAGCAAGAGGAGTCAAAGTAAATTCCATTTCCATTTGTTTGCGATTGTCATTTCTGTTTTTTGTCTCGTTGGCTGGCTCACAGCCAATCAGAGCGATCGGTTGTCACTGATGGCTGATGCCATTTGATGTCGTGAATCTGATATATCTAAGAAGCACGACTGAGAAAAGATACGACAATCTCTGACAATTTGGTGACAGAAAGTACATGATATTTTAGACCAGATGAAACCAGGTCTAAGTTGTGGCGCAGGTGGTGTCACGTGATTTTGGTGGATTTGAAAATGAAATGTGATGTTATATTAGCCCTTATATTCACTAGGTTGTATTGTTTTTCCCATGACAATTTTACAATGTACAAACTACAGTCATCTGTAAATCCTTCAGAAAATTATGATTCACATATTTGTACTTGAAAATGTTGTATATGGTGAAGGAATTTACAGGACAAGACAGCATTTCATTGTAAATTTCACAGCCATTTTTTTTTTTTTTTTTTTTTAAAAGACGGTAGCCAGTGCTCTAAATGTTGCAGAGCGCTGCAATGAGCATGCCTCTCACCACAGAAACTGTTGTTTAGGGTGCTGGACAGCCTGCTGGAGACTCAGCCAAGGAGAGGAAGTGTTTATCGAGTGAGGAGACCAGTTGGCGTGTCAATTTGCATGCTTGGAAATGAACCACCATCTCGTAGCTGTCCAGTGAACATTTGCCATCAATCTGATGTACATCAGCAGAACTTGAGATGTCACGCGTTGCGGCAAATTTGGGGTTTAGTTCACAACAATCTCTGTTTTTCTGGTGGGGGGGGGGGGAGTGGCAAGGTCCCGATGCTTTTTCAAGGTGTTAACGGCGCTAATCTTGCGTCTCAGCAGCAGTCAGCAGATTCTGGCGACGGCGCTGAAGAGTTATAATTACTCACAGCTTGCGTTCTAGTGGGTGGTGGGAATCAAAGTGCCGACACTTATCAGTGTGAGTGGGATTCCTGGAAACCCAATTTTGATGTATTCTTTTCCCGTGGGACAAGAAGACCAAGTTGGCTTTTAACAGGGGCTAAAGCTCTGAAACAATAACATTGGTTGAGTTAATCAGACAAGGAATTGCAGTGATGCTTGAAAATGGATAATTTTTGAGCTACAATCTATTCCTGAAAAAAAATGACGATGAGAAAAATATGTATTTTTGAGAAGTTAATCATCATCTTGCATGAATGAGTTTTTTTTTGTTTGTTTGTTTTTAAGAAGAAGTCATATTGCCAGGCATGACTATTTAGAAATATTTTCTTAAAGTTGGAGAGGTTTTTTTCGGGGGGGAAAGAAAGCTGTAATATTATACACAGTTGTCCCAGTTACCTTTATAAAGTAACTCAGTTACGATACTGAATACTTGACTTTAAAACTACTTTAGTTATGTTCCTGATTACCAGATTTTAAAAGTAACTCAATTAGATTACGAGTTAGTTCATTAGTTAAATTGAACAGAGGCCGACTACCTCGCTTAACATAAAATTGCCAACCAGTTTTGCCACTACATCATAGGAAGTACAGTACAAGTAAGTAACTGTCGTCAGATTGCTTCACCGAGAAAAACAACACGTTTAGTTTCGTTGCTACTGTAAAAGTTGAGATATTACAGTGACGCGTTACTTTCAAACGCATTACCACATCACTGGAAAGATTTTTTTTTTCATTAAAACGTGCTAATCTGGAGACAACAAAGTTGTATTTTTTTAGCAAAAAAGGTACTGTAGTACTTAAAATTACCAGTAATTATTTGAAATTACAAGGAAAAAAGAAGCACATAAGTGCCTAACTCAATTTATGATCAGATTTTTGCAGGAAATGACTCTCCATAGGACGAAAGACAAAAAACGAGATGGGCAGTTGTGTTATAAGCGTGACACTGTCCGTGTATAAATATACTGTATATACATGTATCAGTAAAATGCTGATTCGTTCCAATCAACTATCAGCTATTAAAGTCAAACATAGTGTAATGTGCTCCATCCTTTTTGTACCCAACTTTAAAATAAGCAAATGTAGGGTGTGTAGAGTGATCTTGAATACTTGATTCTTTTGATCTTTTTGAAAGACATCTGCTAACGTATTTTAATTTTAAATTTAAAATACATAAACTCCGCCGACTGCCCGAAGACAGTTGGAATCGGCAACAGCATCCCCGCGACCCTCACGAGAATAAGCGGATTAGAAAATGGATGGATGGATAAAATACATATGTTGATCCATGTGAACAATATTATCTATGGACAGAGATAATTACTTAGTATTCATTTTTTTTCCTTGATGGGGAAAAGGGAGGCATTTACTATTGTACAATGTACTCATTATTAGGGTAGGGGCAATTTAGAGTCTTCAATGAAGCTAACATTGCATGTTTTTATGACACGGGAGTCAGAGTACCGGGAGAACAGTGTAAAAATTCCACACAGAAAGGCCGCAGCGGAAATTCGAACACCAAAACTCAGAACTGTGATGCAGATTTGCTCACCACTAGGGCACAGTGTAGCCCCGCAATTTTTCTTTTTATCCAAAAAGCAAAGAAATATTATTGTTACAAGGTGGAGATACTTGAGGAACAACCAAGTGACTGGTGTGCATTATGAAGCGCTACTTAGGAGGACTTTGTGTTCCTGGCGCACATCCCATGCAGCTTGACTGGTCCAGAGAGTGGACAGGTGGTGTGGGGATGGTGCTGGAATGCTATTACGAGATGACGCCCAGTGGCCATGTGCTATCACCCGTTCTTTGTAAGGAAAAAAAAGAAAGAGAGAAGAGGAAAAAGAAGAAAAGTAACCACTGCTATGATGAGTCACTGCGAGTCGCCAATTCGTGCCTAAATGGATCAGAGTGAAGGAGCGCTTTAGGTCGGGGTTAGGCTACGACATTGGTTGATAAGTTGCAAGCCATCACTTAACGTCAACAATCTCAGAAATATAAACCTGGAAAAAGCTGGTTGCACCAAAATGGATATCCATCCATTTTTTGATCTGCTTATCCTCACAAGGGTGGCAGAGGGTGTTCGACTGTCTTCGGGCAGTAGGTGGGGGACACCCTGAACCGGTTGGTAGCCAATCGCAGGGCACACACAGACGAACAACCATCCACACACACACTCTCAGCTAGGGACAATTTGGAGTGTTCAATCAGCCTGCCGTGCATGTTTTTGGAATGTGGGAGGACATCGGAGTACCTGGGGAAAACCCACGCGGGCACGGGGAGAACATCCAAACTCCACACAGGGAAGCCGGAGCTGGAATCGAACCCGGTACCTCTGCACTGTGAGGTCGATGCGCTAACCACTGGCTCACCGGGCCGCCCCCAAAATGGATATAAAACATGAAAATAATTTCTGCTAACCTTGGACTGTCTGTTACTAATAGAATGGGATGCAAATATTTATTATTATTCTAATATCAAAGTACTACTTAAAAAAGATACTAAGCTCTGCAAGTACAACCATCGTGAGCAAATGAAAACGCAGTCGCAGAATAGTTTTTTTGAGGGGGAAATACACTGTAAAAAAAACAGAACTTGTACTTTGGGGAGGGCTAAAACAGTGCGTTGGAACAATAAAATATCAATTCTTGACATTTATGACAACAATGTTGATTAACACAACAACGCAAGCAAATTGTTTGCCTCAGCGATTCGAAATTTTGAGTTCACCCAACTTTTTGTAAAAACTGTGTACTTAAATAATGATCCAATGAAAATCAGTACACACAAAACAAACTAAATTTGTACTTAAAGTTAAAAAAAACTGTTTCTCCATTCCAAAAGTTAAATATAACCAAACGTACCACTCGAGGGAGCCCTCCTTGAGAATCACTGATTTAGGTGAGCGGTACAGCGGGCTTGTGGAAAACACATCTGCCTCCCAGTTCTGAGTTTGATGGTTTGATTCAGGATTTCGGTCTTTGCTTTATTGAGTGGTAATGTTCTCCCGGCTCTTGAGTGGGTTTGCCATTTTTTTTTCTTATGTGTTGCCATGTGACGCATATCCCAATTGGGTCACTTGAAAGAAAAATAATCTGAATTGTGTCACTTGAAGCAAACAGTGTAAATCAAGCCTTAGTCATTGCCATTGATGCATGTAAACAAGCAAGTTAAAAATAGAACTCAGCCAAGCTAAAGTCAAATTACACACTGAGTCGGACATATTTTGTGGTCTGACTTCAAACCGGAAACAAAATGAAGCAGCCACTTTGCGCGAATGCATTTTTTTTCAGTGAACTATTTACAAAAGTGGAGGAGCTGCAAATGGAACTCCAGTCAGTCATTTCGCACAGCCCGCGTGGAGGAAAAATTCAGCCCGGGGCGAATCCGGACTACATTAGCGTCTTCCTCAAATGAAGCTCTCAGTAATCACATTACACATCATAAGGGCTTCCAGTATTGTCTGTGACACCACGCTGAGCTGACAGCCAAGAGCATGGAACTCATGGTAGACAAGGGGAGGGGAAGTGTTTTCCTGTCAGGGGTCATTTCACCTTTGAGAAAATCCTCCAGGGGCCCTGCTAAATATGCAATATGCAAAAAATATAATAGGAATGATTTAAGGAGTGGTATAGACTTCCACTAAGGAAAATATGCTTCTAAAATCAAACAAAGGATTATCTCCACAAGTGCTCCTTTGGCTTTTTTGTGTGATTTTTGTTATGTGAAACGTGATGATAACCATAGAATAGGAAATGGCATTTGAGCAATGCAATTTCGGGGCTCGTTTTGTTTTTCTTAGTGGAGCTGTTTTGCTAACCTATGATTTCATTTGAGGAGCAAATTTCAAATTTTGAGAAGCAATTTTTCTTCCCCCGGTTAATCCAAGGAACCTAAAGCAAGGGTTTTATTCAACAATAAAACTAAGACAATTAAATTGCCTGCTACTTTTCCTGTTCGAAGTTGTATATGATTTAAAGTGGCTCTTGATAGACTTCTGTAAAAAGTGTACTCGATCACCCAAGCACTTAATTCCGATCTTACATGTCAGTTTTAAGTTATCTTAGCAATTAGCATGACTTCTCCATCTTTCCTCCTGATCCCTTCCATTTTTTTGTCAGAAGAGTAGCTTGTTTATCGCCATGGAGGCAACGATTACCGACCCAAGGTCGGTGAATGTGCATTTGAACTGGTTGGTTTCCATACCTCTAACAAGGTTAAGAACTACTGTTCTGTAATATTGAGTGGGACTTGAGTTTGTGCCACTGCGGGCTTCCGTATGGCTTTCGGGTTCCGGATACCGGAACTTCCGTTGTTATGAATCGATCGTTAATGTAATATCGTAGTCGAAATTTTAATGTATCGGTTTTTATTCTGGGTGAGGGAAATTCCGTAGGTGGGAATATTTACTGTATATGCCTGCGTATATAGTTACATGCTCTGTTTCTGTGTGTCATTGCGATGTGTCTGTTAAGTACCAGCTACTTAAAGGTTTATCATTAGCAAAACATTGCTGCTAATGTCCCTGAGCCCATAGATGCCTTTTCGCATATGTGTTAGCATTAATCTCCATAGAGAAAACTGTCAGTCTTTGGGTGAACATTTTGGGGCTTAAATGTACAATGTTGAAGTATTCTTTGCGTCGTGTCAGTTTTACAGTAAACTTCAACTGTGTGTGACAAATAAACAGCCATACACACCGCCATTCAAAATGAGCGGTAACACAAACAGACTCACCGTAGCAAGCTCGTCAAACTTTCCAAAAAGCTCGTTCAGGAGTTTAACCAGTTCCTGGGCGGTGCACTGGGAGGCCAAGCTGGTGAAGCCAACGATGTCTGCAAACAGGATGCTGCCCGCAGGCAAAAAGAGAAATGGCTTGTTACTGTCATGATATGGTGCCGGATCAGATTAGCAGCGAGGGAGCTCTTCAAATGACATTTAGGAGGTCAGTTTGAATCGCAACTTTGGGTTTTTGACGCAAACGAATCAAAGATGGCAATTAGTGGCCAGCAGCAGGCAAAGAAAGATTAAAAAGACAGAGGGAGAGAGACGGAGAGAGAGCGAGAGAGTATCTGCCCCATTTTGACTGGCGGCACAGTCGAACACACAGTGACTGAAAATAGAAGCCAGAGTATTCTCACGGGGATCAAGGTGAAGACGTTTGCTGTTGAAGGAGTCATTTAGGGATATTATGAAGCCATCAGGACCTTGTTAGCAGCGTTTCTCCAAAAGCGGGCCAGTTGGTGCGGAATTTGGTTGGTAGGCTGCTGACATAGTCATACTGGTTTTTTACAAATGGCAGTGGTAGAATTGCTAATGATTGCAGTCTGTTCATTGGTCGATAAAGAATCGTGTTTGATGACAGGAATGTTTAGAAGTGCTTTCCTCCAAGAAAATACAGGTGATCCTTCCATCGGCATTTCCACCAAGCATACAGGCCGTCGTCGCTTGACAACGGAGTTCCGAAGTGGCGACGTAACTGAATTTGTCTTTCAGGCCAAGCACACTTATAAAAATAATGGGGCTGTTTTTGTCCCGATTTGGCCCCTTCCCGACCCAACAACAGCAAACTCTTGACTATCTTATCTCATATAAGATTGTTCTATAAGATGATCACACTCCTGAATGGTACCTAAGAGCCATAAAAAAAAGAAGTCTTAACTGCGTTAACTGCGTGTGCTTTCTCACAGTGGCATGGCATTCCATAATAAGGTCATGAGATGCAGAATACAAAGCAAAGAATGAGGAATTTGCGGTCTTGAGGCAGAAAATAATTATTTATTAATGTATTTTCCTGTACTTTACAAACACCAAAAATTCGCCATAAAAAAATGCTAAAGATTCATTATCATGGAAACCCCCCCTGAAATATTTAAAATAAAAAAGAAACTGCAGATGCCAAACTGCAAATGTGCATAGTTTTAAATTGTAATTCCACCACTCATCACTAGATGACAGACATGTCTTAGTTGTGCTTACACTGGGTTTTATACTGCCCAACACTACAACGTGAGTAGGCCTAGGGGATTTGGTATAATATGCAGGAAAACCATTGTCCCAGAATAATATTAAAATTTTGAGTGTGTTGATTTTTGTGATACACAATTTTAGTTCTAGCACTTAATGTTGGATTACTGTTCAGCAGTTTAGTGACGTCCTTGAATGACAAATGTATGATGAAAAAAAGAGCACGTATTTTGTCCATATTTAAAAATGGCCTTTTTGTCATACATCTGGTTAGGAAGTGTGTGTGGTTCTATGTGAGCCCCTGAAGAGCAGTGATGAAAAATTGTGGCCCCCTCCATCATTGAAGTAGCCCATCCTTGTCCTCAGTCAGAAAATTGCCAGTTTCACTTTGACCCTTCATTCTGCATCAGAGACATTTCCACTGAAAGATGCTATTGAAGGAGAAGGCGGTTGGATTAATTCATGCCAACACTTGAATTGACCGCCATCTGTGATAGACAAATATTTAGAACGCTGAATGTTGCATTCGTGCAAATCTGCAAACAGTGGGCCTAATGTGACACTTAACTGCATTGTGGGTACATACAGTGCAGCGGCCAATAATAGAGCAAAAAAAAAAAAAAAATGGAGAAAACCCAAATTGAATTTGAATAGGCAGCCTACACAACACATGTCCCGTTATCTAATCCCTCAAGAAAACACAATAGATCCTGTCGCGGGGCCCACTTAAGGCTTCCAGCCAAATCTTTTTTTTTTTGTTGTTTTCCATTTAGTTCTTGCTGAAGTGAATATTTCCTTCCAGTTATTTCCAATAGCAAGTTGTTGTTTTAGGGATATACACATACTGACAAATGTGAGCACCCCTTGCAACAAAGTCAACAAAGGCCCGATCATGGGATGCCAGACAAAGATTAGATGAGACACCCAATGTCAAAAACAACCGTTTAGATTATTGGAACATCGTGTCCACATCAGTGAAAAAGAAGGAAAGAAAGCAAAGCAAAGCAACAGCCGTCAACCTTCTTGTTGTTGCCAGCTGGGCACTCGTTGCTAACAGTTGCTAGCTTGTAGGCTAGCTGTTAGCTGCAAACGGCGGAATTTTTGCCAGATCATACAATGATGGCATAATTACTAGCAGTTTCTTAGCATCCTAAATTAGTGACTGAATATGATTTTGAATATGTGCTGTGTCGATGTTGGTCATAATGGCAATAAAAATTGTGATAAGGCAAGCCGAAATGTCGAAAAGACGAGTCAAGCTAACCGGGACGCCACCACGGGAAGCAACCTCAAAATGAAAGCAATCCAAGGCTGCATTGGCCCCATGTATGATTTGGTAAGCTTCTCTTTTGAAGTTAGCCTTTGTGTTGTCGGTATGTTACGTTTCTGAGTATGTCTCCTTGATATGTTGAAATGACAGCGCACACAGCAAAATAAACTGTTCTCAGAAGCATAAATGCTCTATTATTTTTTCTTTATTTGAAAGACACGAATTAGTTAAAGAGTCGTATGAGTATCAGTGATACTCATACGACTCTTTATGATACTGTATCAGACAGCGCAAGAGAGAACCAGGACAAGAGAGAGTTGTGTGTTCATGTAAAGTCCCACAATGCTAGAGGCTAATATTAAGTGTTGGTACTCCGTACCAGGCCCACTTAAACAACTGGCTTAGATTCCATTTCTTCTTCTACTCCTTGTTTGTTTGTATTTCCCAAATTGGGAAGACCTGTGACAACATACTGCCTCTCACAGGTTAGTCTTGGTATTGCAACAGAAATGTCAGTGATATGGTAATACTGCATGTGTGGTGTGCTGTGTTGGTCATCTGGAGTACAGCACACATAATAAGAGCATAAAGCATAATTAGTGATTTTCTTACTCAGCATGTGTGGGGTCGTCAGTCATCAGATGTTAAAAACAGTATGTGACCTTCTCCCCACAAAAAAATGCAGCAGAAGAAACACGGATGCATTATTGGCCATGAACGAATGTTTGTTCAAGAGACGCTGATGAAACTTTCTGAGTTTATTGTTGTTGTCGTCGTTGTTTTATTATATTCACACATTTCGCCTCTGCATAATTTTTAAGTTATTTAAAATCCGTGTGGAACACAGGGGTGTAAAAGCCGCATTTAGCACTCGCGTGAACTTGTGATCTGCAAGGCTGCCAAAGATATTGACTGTCGGAATAAGCCTTTGTGTGAAGAAGAAGAAATCATTTACTTTGAGCCATTTATAATTTTTAGGGTGCACTGAAACGATTTAAGACTCTGAAAGCGAACATGCCCTGACCCATCATCATACAATATTGCCTAATAAAGCCATCGAAGGAGAGTTATTTTCACAAGTATACAAACATAATTTTACTCCCAGAGGAGGAGGGGTGTTTCTGCAGCTTTGTTTGACACATTTCAAAAGGAGCTGTCAGTGTAATAACGTGCGGGATTTTCATTTAAAAAAAATCAGACCTAATTATGTTATTGTTATGGTTTTGTTTTTCAACAAAATGTCACAATTCTATTTTTTCATTAAGCTAGCAATGTGGACTGTATGTATGGGGGTGGACTGAATAGCCTTGAACAGATGAGGGAAATACTTCACATGAAGTAAATAGTCTGTGTTGGAAAGTGAACGCTTCAAGGGAGGGAAAGCATATTTTATATTATTTGAAGACTTTGAATTTAATCAAATGAAATATATTTTAGCAATGATGACATAAAAATACCATTATTTGAGGATGTGTGTGTACCAACAAAGTCCTTCCCCTCCTTCAATAATAACAAGCCATGGTTCACTGCCAAACTCAGGCAACTTAGAAAAGCAAAACTGGAGAAAGGGACTGTACAAACACGCCCGAAACCGATTGACAAAGGACATTGACATCGCAAAACTATGCAGCGAGACTATGCAGCGAGGCTGCTCTCTGTGTGGAAAGGCCTGAAAGCAGTTACAAATTACAGGACACCCCGCACCCAGTGAACAATAAGGGACAGGGTGACGATCTTTACGATTTTTCTGCTGATTCAAAAACAACACCTGCCCACCCCCACCGGAAACTAACTTATGCACACCCCAGACGCCATCCCCCGCCCTGGTGATCCACCAACAGGACGTAAGTCGGCTCTTCAAGTAGCAGAAGATCTTATTCAGCATTGTTTTTGACTTTGTAAAGATCCCTATCTCTGCTATGAATATTCCCAACTGATTTTAGTATTTGCATATTTGGTTATGGAACCCTGTGGTTCTGGGAGCAATTTAAAATTTTGATTTCAGATAAAATATTAAATGCACTGCGTTTAGAAAATGGTGTATATTCAGGCATGGATATTTTTGAATGTTTTAAATACTGTACCTGTTTTGAGGGTTTCGCTTTAAAGTGCACGTTATGCAGAATCAACTTTTTATAGAAATGTTATTGCCACCCTACCTAGAAAGTACCTCAAATTGTGGAGAAAACAGCACAATAAAAGGTGTGGTCTTTTATTTAAAAAAAAAACAAAAAAAAACAAAAAACATTTTTATGCCAAATCTTGATGGAAGGCAACGGTTACGTTAGTCGGAGTTAAATCCCATTTTTTATTTTTAGCAGCTGATCACAACAATATCCGCCTGGCTGGACTCTAATCAGATCAAAACAGTGCCCACCTTGGCCGAGCATAATAAAGAAACGGAGCCACGCGCTGTGTCTAGTAATTAAAGTTCACCCGAATGACATAAATCCTGTGCCGAGTCCAATATGTGGTGGGAGGGGCGGGCGGGGGTCACACTATCGGGTTGGGCGGGGTTCAAACATGCTGTACTGTAGTTTACGATCCAACATACAGGACATTTCAGTGAGACTCTCCATCAGGTACATGACCACCTTGAAATATGACACAATTATGAATAAAATTGAAATTCTGTTGAATGTATTCAAAAGAATGCATTATCATGTTTAAAATGAATCATGGTTGTTGAATTGATTTAATTAATCACTGAAATTAGCTATCCTATATTATTTCTGCTTAACTGTGTTAATTTAACTTCGTAATTCCTTTAATAAGTGTACATTTCAAAATGTTATACAGTTACATGATCACGAGACATTTTATTTGCAATTCAGTTTAATTTGATCAACCAAAATGTCAACAAAATATCAAAGAAATACTTTGCAATAAAATTACAATTTATTGATGAATGATGCTTCTCAAAACAAAGTATACCGTTTAAAATGCAAAATATTTGTTTCGGTCTTTGCATTGCATCTGAATGTGCACCTAATCAAATGGCCAGTCAACATTTATTTTCATATATTAGAAACATTTGTCGGCATGCCTCTGGACTTTCTGTTTAATTAATTTATTATTTATTTATTTATTTATTTTAATTGCCTGGTGGGCCGGATAAAATGTTCTTTAAGGCCACATATGGCCAACGCGCCGTAGATTCCCCACCCCTGCTTTAGGAGCTGGTAAGAGAAACTACAGTATAGTATGTTGATTAACAACAGTAAGATGTTTCTCTGGAGTGTCACTTCATGGGGAAACCAATAATAATGAGGCGCCTTCCTTCCGCTGAAACATAATTTGCTCAATCGACTATCACCGAAATTGGTTTAAACGTCATTTAAGTTTCTCTTCCTCCAGAACCTCACAAGCCTTTTTTTCCCTCCAGGGTGCTGCTGAGTCTCGATGACCCCCGAAGTTGCCCACTAGTGGCCTATTATCTGATTCCTAGCAAGTCCCTAATTGGATCTTTTATGTCAGCGGACGTTGGTTCGCTTCTGTTTAATGATCCAAAACGACAAATCTTTAAATGCACTAAGACAGTTTTAATGCTGGCAGGCAGACATGTCCCAATGCGAGCGTTCAATGCGTTGATGGTGAATTTCCTTGGAGGGCCTCGACGGGTCTGATGTCACTGTGAAATGCATGGATGATCTTATCTGATGCTGCTTTTCCACTGCAAAGTACGACTCTCTTCTCGGTTTCCCACCACGCCACATTAACTTATTTTGTAATTTCAATTTTGTCATTTCAATTTCTCAGTTCATTGTTTACGCCCAGATACACTGCGGATTTTTAAGGTATCATATTTAAAATTAATTTTATAATTTTTTTTTTTTAAACAGTGTAGAGCGAAGTCCAAATTTAGAGTGGCGCACCACCTGGAGTACCATGTTGTGCTGTGACATGCCGCGCAGCAATGAGGTCCACAGCAAGAGGTGTACCATCAATAAGAGCAAGAAGAGGCAGAGAAGGTTCCCAATTTAAATCCATTAACAGTCTTTCTCATAGAGCAGACAGAATATGATTATGCTTGTGTTTGTGTGTCGCAATTGCACTTCTTCAAAGGTTTATCATTACAGTATATCGATGTAAATGCTAAATCAGGTTAGCCAGTCCAGTTCTCTTCCCATGTAATGTTAGCATTTAGCTAGCAGACTTATGTTTATTATACATGGTACGCTTAAACAATTTGGTGCTGCCTACACAATGTTTAATTCTCTTTAGTTGTATGTGTAAGTTTGAAAAATAAACTGAGAGTGAAAAATAAACAATGTGTCTCTTATTGTATTTGGAGAAATGTATGCGCAAAAGGCACAAAGAAGTATTCTTAAAAGTGTGTTCAATAAGTTTAGGTGTGTTTTAATGAGTTTAAATCGGGTGGGAAGTTTAAAACTAGGCCGTGGAGTCTCGTAGAGCCGAGCGGGTGTTTTACCTGACGTTGTCATGTCGTTGGATGTAGATCTTGTGAAAGATCCTTTCTGGCGGCTTCAGGAAGTCCTCCTTCATCTCCATGGCGACGTTCCTGGGCAACAAACTCATGAGGAGGCGCTCCTGGATGCAAGATTATATATATAAAAAAAAAAAAAAAAAAAAAAAACACCATGATTGTTAGAATTACAGTTAATTTCATTCAACTACAAATTGTAGCTGTTAGTCACTTGGCGAAGCCGATTCTTTCCTGTTTATTGAAACATGCACAGTTGTTGCCACATACAAATGCTGCTGAATATTCTTTCTACTGTTGACATTCACTTACGTACGTATAGTATCTATTTATTCGTGTATATATTTTTTTTTCATTTACATCTGCACCTATATACAGCCCCCAGCATGTTTGTATCCGTTACACATGAATTAAAAAATCAACAAAACTGCACTACATGCAGTTATGCTCACAAATGAGAACCCCACGATCGAGTGAAGTCGGATTAACAGAGCAGCGAAGTAGTGAGCGAACACTGTATATTGGCTATGTATTGATACAAGTCACATTTTGCGACATGAAGTGCTGCTCTGCAGCCCGCTAATTTTTCCATGCATCTGAGCATTCAAATTCTCTCAGCGTTCTTTGTAACAAGGTGAGCAATACTGCAACCTCTGTCGCACGACTGAAACTGGAAGGGAAGTGGGAATGGTGTGGTGTCCTGTTTGTAGATCCCACTGGAATAGAAATGAAGAAATGAGTGTGGAAAAGTCATGTGTGCGTGGCGCGTGCTAGCGTCATGGTGTGCGCAATTGCTCACGCGCGCAGCTTAGAGAGAAAACTGCTGCTATTCTTGCTGCTGTCCATGTTCACATTTATACTGTATAGTATCTACCGTATTGGCCCGAATATAAGACGGTGATTTTTGCATTGAAATAAGACTGAGAAAGTGGGGGTCGTCTTATATTCGGGGTCTAGACATTATGTCCATTCACGACGCTAGATGGCGCCAGATACCATTGAAGCGAATGCTAAACTTGACTCCCCAGGCCAAAGCGAACCCCTGTCACGAAGAATAAAAATAAAAATAGCGGTAGCACGAAGAAGAAAAATAAAAAATAGTGGTAAGAAAGAAAAGAGAAGAAAATAATAGAAGAGATAACAGAAAATGGAGAAACGTAGCGACAATCTGGAGAAAAGTGGGTCGAAGATCGGCCAGGTTAACCGGCAGCTGAAGAGAAGTTATGATGTAATTTACATTTCAAAAACCAGAAGCCATTCATTTACGGATGTGATTGCACTTTAGTTTACATATTTAAATGTTCAGATATTAAGATTTGAATGAGGCAAAGTAACATGCTTTTTCTCTCGAATATATTGTTAGAATCATTTGTTTCAGATGTACTGTAATTATTTTCTGTATAAAAATTAATTTGGTGTTCACAAAGTCTTTCTTCAAACTTGAGTCTTGAAAAAGAGGGGGTCATCTTATAATCAGGGCCGTCTTATATTCGGGCCAATACGGTATTTGGTCATGCACAGTTTGCAATCAGCATCTGCATCGTGAAAAGAGAATTTATTATTACAGTACAGTTGCCACGTACACTCTGCTGTCTTGCCTGGTGTTGCAAACGTGTGCATAGTTGTGTATTTTCGACTCAATGAGTTGACATTCCCCTGCACCAAAGTGCTTTTGTGGCATGCACCTGTTTCTCATTCTCGTCCTCCATGCGAAGTCGCTCTTCTATGCAGTTGCGCGCCTGCAGGAAGGCCTTCCTCTGGGCTCGCTCTGTCAGGATGCGCACAAACAGGCCCGACAGGTTGACACTGGTGAACAGCACCGTGTTGGCCGCCAGCTAACAACACAAAAAATATGACAAACCAAATGTTACTTAACTTTGCATATGCTCGGAAGACAAACAGATTGTGCAACTGGGCCGACGTCGGTTTGTTTTTGTTTTTTCGTGCACTTGTGTTTGCTCTCTATTTTTGAAAAGTGACAATCATCAATCTGAGGTATCAAAAAGGAGAATGAGTGATGAATGTGAAGTTTTCAATGGGATTACGACATGGAAGCACGAGTGGGTGTGTGAGCAGCTTCATCCATCACAACAGATGACCGTACGCCAGCATGGCTGCTTTCAACCTTGATTCTCCACCTCCACCCCCCCTTCCCCCATTTCACCAAGGTTGGTTGGCATTGCACATCAACCAAACAGATCCTCATGTTTACTTTTGCTGTAGGCACCGTTGATACCCGAGTATTCGTGGATTCTCAGCATATATTCAGGTTATTTGTCATTAATGGTCCCTAAACAAGAAACCAATTCACAATGCATTACTTGGCCATAAAGTCACATTAGCGCGATCCTGCCATGATTTGTCTCACAATAAACACAGCTCCAGCACCACAGACATGTGCGGTGAATATGAATGCGCATATTTCTCCACAAAGTATGCGGACGCTCTTTTGTAGCAAGCCTTCACAAGGCACTGACTGGAGTCAGTGCATCTAGATCACCGCCGTCCACAAGGACGTAAGCAATGACATTTTTATAAACTCATTTTGCGGAGGAATTATGAGCAAGGCATGAACGCTGCGATTTTATTTGTAAATTGCACCGACAAAAAGCGCTGGTTTTAATGGATGTCGTTACAAAGCAACTGTGTATAGTTTAGCGGGCGTTTGCTTTTGGAATTGTTGTTGCAATGCATTTCAGGTGTTTTTGAACGACTTTCACAGTCTGATAATGCTTCAGAAATTTGATTCTGGGAAATGCAACATCGGCATGGAAACAGGATATGTGTACACTGCCATCCTGTTAATAATGAATTACTCTAACGATTGTGTGCACTTGATGGTTGATTATCCATGTGTTGGAGCAATAGAGGCAAAGTGGGTGTGCGCGACTTGGATGCCGCCATCTGAGATGTTGATTCACTCCTCAAATAATTCACAGTCTCAAGAAGTACAACGTGACGTCAAGATGGGAAACTGAACTACAGCAACTTCTCGGGGCCGATTTAATCTGTTTAATATGATATTTGAATGGAAACAGGAGCTCAGAACATTTTGATAGATTGTACTGTCCATTATAATCCCAACTAGTTTGGTGTCTAAAGAAGACTTAGATCAGGGGTCCCCAACCTTTTTTGCCCCACGGACCGGTTAAAGTCAGACAATATTTTCAGGGACCGGCATTTAAGGTGTGGCGAATTAATACAACAAAATAATATGGTATGAGCTGCATGAAAACTGTGGTGTTTTCGAAATATAATAATAAACACAAGTAGCGTCTAATCTGGTCGCAACACTCTTATCGCTCTGGTAATGTTTAATGCCTTCAAAATACGATACAACGCAAATTCAAAGTGCATGAAAATGACGACTCACCACAGCCCCGAGCTTGATTTTCTGCAATCAGACAGTCCCATCTCGGGGTAATAGGAGACAATGACACCTCAAGTGTGTGGTTTATGTCCAGTCTACTTCGTAATTTTGTTTTAGTCGCCGTTGCTGCAGAAACTCCCCACTTCACACAGGTAGGATGTCGGAAATAGCAACAGTGCTATTGTGGCGATCTCAGAGTATTCAGCCATAACTTTGATCCAGTAGTTTCGACCGGTAATTTTTCAAAATAAAACATCTTTCGTGTTCCGAAATAAATAAAACAGAAATAAGGCAAGTTCTTTCTGTGCGGCCCGGTACCAAATGCCCTGCGGACCGGTACCGGTCCGCGGACCGGCGGTTGGGGACCCCTGACTTAGATTACACATCAGCTATGGAAAGCTGATGTTAATTTTGAGAGTCTAAACATGCATGAAAATTCATAAAACTTTGTACATACATCGGACCTGGCAAAAGCATTAGTATTTTATTAGTTTATCGTGCAATTTCAAAAATAACCTTCTCTGTGAAGGATTCATCGAATGTGACACCTCCATGGTGACAGGAGAACATTCACACACATTACCCCATCTTCTTTAAAAAACAAAAAAACAAAACAAAAACAAAACATCCATGCATTTTATAGAGTGTTTGACCTCATTAGCTCATAGGTGAGCTGGAGCCTATTCCAACTACAGTTAACATTTTGTGAAATGCTCATTCTTATGAACCATAAAAAAAAATAAAAAAAATACAGTAGGAACAAATGTAGTACATTGACCAATATATATATATCTATATATATCTATATATAGATATATATATAGATATATATATATATATTTGGACTAAAACAGTAATTGAAGTTGGTACAACTTTAAAATATTAATTATTGGCATTTATGGCAACAATGTTAGCAAAACAAGGCAAGCAAATTCTGTGCTCCAAAACAATTTGCTGAGTTGTTTTCATAAATATTTTTGAGTTGGGGGACAATACAGTTTATTCATGGTGAAATGCGAAATAGACAATTTTCATGACATCAAAACTTAAAATATTCTGTTTAATTGCCCAACTTCAAATTTTGAGGTTTGTTGTCTGGAAACCTTGAGTTCACTGAACTTTTTTTTGTTTGTTTGCTTTTACAGTGTAGTAGGGTAGTAGTAGTTAACTTGCAAGTGCATTGTGGTTGCAAACGCTTCCCCTTCCTATTTTGACTGCGTGAACGACTTCGCGTGTCACGGGCCCCACATTAATAGAGAGCGTGCCTTTTGAGGAACTCCTGCTGTAACAGTTTTTTCTGACAGCGAAGGACACAGAGCAGAGGACTGGCAGGCCAGTTCAGGACTAAGGACAGCTCCTTGCAGCTCATTCAGCACTCATGTCTCAGAATCTACACTATTTGTGCCGTCTCTTCCTTGCAAAATACAGTCAAACAACAAGCTGGGGAATGATTCGACAAAAATAGTGAAGTTAAGCAGACCCGAGCTGCTGCTGAGGCATACAAATAAGAGTGATGGGGAGGGAGAAACTGTGTGACGGCTACCCTCGGGGATAAGAATCAGCCTCAAAGGAGGTGGCTGGAAACGAAGGAGTGGAGCGACATTCTGCCAGCAGCAGCGGAAGTAGGGCAAGCCTGAACACCGCATGGCACATTTTCTTAACAATTAAACTTAAGGTGCGTTTAAAGCTAGAGTACAACTCCGCTTTTTTGGCAGCATCTAAAAAGTGCTTGGTTGTTTCCTAACCCATTTGCTGGGTAGCTGTGGATTTTGTGCATTATATTGACCCAGCAGGTAATCCCTGAGAATTAAACGTTGTTTCTTATATAATGTTTGTAAATTTTGATTATTTTTAACCCCAGCTATACTGCTAGGCTGGTAACCCAATACTTGGTCTCATTAACGCATCAGTATGGGTCGTTCTAACCCCTGAGTGGATCTTAATCTTGACTCAACATGCTGCGTCAGATTCTCAACCCAATGTCTGGGTGTAAACAACAAGCAACGACTTGGTTCCTTTTGGACTCAGCACTGCACTCTAACAACAGTTGGGTCAAAAATAACCCAAAAAATGGGAGTGACCCAACTGCTGGGTCTATTTATTTACCACCCAATTTTTTGGGGTTGTTTTGTATTAAACAACAATTTTGGGGGGTTATTCATTTGACTCAAATTTTGGGGTTCAGTAAGTAACCCAAAAAGTTTGGTTGGTCCCTTTTTGACGCCATTTAGGTTACACAGAGCCACCTGTTTTTAGAGTGTGGGTTATCTTTTTCACCCAATTTGGGTTCCGTTTAAACCAGCAGTTAGAGGAGGGCAGACACCTAAAACAAATCCACTTAAGTACAGTAACAAATTATTTGTACTTGGTTACTTCCCACCTAAGCTTTCATGTGAGCAAAGCAGTCACATCACTCAGAAAGTCACAGCGCAACCTGGTTGCCATGTGCGCTTCTCCGGAGGGGGGGGAAGCAAATGATTGAGATTTGATCAGTACATCACGCGCTCGGCCGATGACAGCGTATTTGCTGAGGAGATTGTTTTCTCCCCCCCTTCATCGATGCGGCCGACGAGACACCTCGGCAGCTGTGTGAAGGACAGTGTTGGTCGCAGAGAGATAGAGAGAGCGAGCTAATCCATTAAGCTTGGAGATGAGCGTCGTAGCATGAGCCCCGAACACACAGACCACACCTGCACCAACCCCGGTCGGCCTGTAATAACACCTTAATATCGTCTGGGGCGAATAGCTTCTGTTAGTGTCCTGTGGATATAGTTACATCAATATTTGGAGTAACAAATCGATAACACACTTGTACAGTGGTAACTCTTCTTGCCAAAAAAAAAAAAAAGTTCAAAAAGAATATACAATAAGAGACATTATTCCTTATAATGCTCGCTGAGCCTTGTGTTGAATCGTATTTGTTGAAGGGGATGAAAGAGGGACCCGTATAGCTGCCGGATGGCTATTCTTGGGCCGAGTTTTCATCCCAGCTAGGACCTGAATATGGCATTCAATGTTTGGGAGGTTGTACTGTTTTTCACACACGAATATCAGCTCCAAATCTCCATCGGTATCCATGTCGGGCTGAAAATAAAATGTATGTACACAAGGCTGATGCCTTACCACGTGAGCAGGAAACTTTGGGGTTGTCATCAGTGCAGTGAATCCTGACCCTATTACATATGTAATTAAAATAAATGTCGTGAGTATTGATATGGGTAACAACGCCTGATAAGATGCAACACTGGAAAAAAACAATCAAAGATGCATTCCAAGATGATTGAAATGGGAAAGCTAATTTCAAATGCAAGGAAGGTCACGTGAAAAAAAATGAAAGCTATGCACAGAAATAGCTACGTGGAGATGCCCCAAGCTGTCAATGCGACGCGCGGGTTTGACACTGAGGCATGAGGGAAGAAAGGCAGAGAGGAACTCGCCTTCCCACACTGCCGCTGCAAATGCCTGGCAAGTGGAAGGCGCTGGGGGCGATGGAGAACCTGCGGCTGGGCGGTTTCTTCCCCTAGCCGTGGCACGTGCCCAGACCCTCTGCCACAACCAAGTGAACTCAGCCCTCATCTCACACTCAATCTGAGTTGGAGTATGTGTCAGTGTACCTGTGTGACTGGGTACATTTGATGGCGTTTTTTGTGTCTGAGTGTTTTTGTTCGTTTGCACACGTACACAAGCGTGAGTTTACGCGTGTATACGTGTGAATGACGCGTGTTTTGTCCAGGTACTTGTACGAGCGTGCTTACGTGTGCGTGTATTCGTGTTTACGTGAGTGTTTGTGTACACGAATACGTGAATGAGTGTACGTGCGTGATTGAACGCGCGAATGAGACACTCAGACTTTCAGTATGTAACTGCACGTGCGTGTGTGAGCGACTGTTTCTTTCTTGTGTTTTTTGTTTTGTTGATGGGTATTTGGGTACACGAGTGTCATGTTTGCATAGTTGCGCGTGTGCGAGTACGCGTGTCAAGTATACGTGTGACCGCGCGTGTATTTGTGTGTATGTTCGTGTACGTGTGCTGTACCTATCTATACGGGTGTGTGCTTGTGCACGCGCGCGTCCGTAAGTGTACTCACCGTTCTCCATAGTTTTTGCGTCCTGACGGAGGTAGCGGTCACAATGAGGTGCGACATGGACACCATGAGCCCGAAGAGTACGGCCAGCAGTGTCCGGACGGGCAGCAACGCGTAGGCGACGAAGGTGACCAGGACCAGCTGCCACACGCCCTGGTCGGGCGACGTCTGCGGCTCCGAGCCCGGGGCGCCCAGCGAGAAGGGACAGCAGAGGAAGGCGAAGGTGAATCCAAAGAGCAGACTCAGGTTGACGATCTGCTGCAACTGGGTCACCTGCAGGTACTTGACGTTGGTGACGATGAAGAGCGACGTGAAGACGACGCAGTGCACCGGGTGCGAGCCCTTAGAGATGGTGAGGTGGCCGGGGCCGCCCAGGAGCTCCGCGCCGGCCAGCGCCGACGACATGACGATGAGCACGGCGAGCGCCTTGAGCGTGGACGTCTGCTCCAGTTTCAGGTTGTAGTTTTGGAACAGAGACTCCAGCTCCTTGCAATCGAACTCGTCCTCGCAAGCGATGCTGCTCACGGGGAAGCCCGGCGGACACGGACTCCTCTTCCGCCGGCTTCGGACTTTCTCAAACGGCGCTTCCTCCATGTCGGGGCCATTCATAAACTGAAGATGTAGTCCCGATTCCTTTTTGGGGGGGTGGGGGCGAGGGGGGCGCACTTTATCCACGACAAGGCACTAGGAGCTTCATCTCTTTATAGCAAGATAAATGTACAAAAATATAAATATCTGTATGAAGACGGAGCGACGTCCACTCGCAACTTAGCGGCTCTTCACGGGGCTCAGGCTCAGCTGGGATCACGCGTGCGCAGTGAGAGGCCGACGTTAAGTCTCAAGACCATAATAATGGGACTGTCCACACACAGCAGCCCCTTTCTCTCGCTCTCTTGTCTACCACCTACACGCCTTTCCGTCATTAAAACAGTCGAATTTGCTTGACATGATCGCGTCCTACTCGCATCCATCAACGCCTGTGGACCAAAAAAGTGCGTTGAGACCAAACGACCACCTAGTCTCTATATACTGAATACCCTCTGAGCAAACCTGGATTCCGGGACCTTTATTTCTGACAATATTGATTATTGATTAGTCATTACTGAATACAGAAGCATCGTAATAAAAATAAGTTGGCTGTCAAATTACACAACATTCGAAATTATGAGGCAATAAAGGGGAACAAATTTTGCAATTTTCAACAGCAAAAAGTTTATATTTTGTCTGTAATGAATCTGATAACTTCATTATTTTTACAATTTAACACTTTTAAAAACACATTTTGCCACTTGCTGTCGACTGAAAATGACATCATAGTTGGTCAGAGCTCAAGTAACGACCAATCACAGTTCAGCGTGCAAACTTCACATGACAGACAAGAGCAAGTAGAAGAGGCAGAGAAGGTTGCCAACCCATAAGCTCCGGTAATAGTCATCGTTCCCACAGATCAGAGACAATATATGCCTGTGAGTATTGCTGTATCCACTCTTTTTGTGTCTTTCTGCTCTGTGTGTTTTCACGTGGCAGTTGGTTGATTGTTTACATAATACTTACCCGTAAGATCAATGCCTATTTTAGTTTGCCTGCGTCTGGCGCGTTGCATTATATGCTAGCATTAAGTTAGCACACTTTGGTTCGATGAAATGATGTGTTTTGATTTTGTTGTTTAAATAAAGAGTTTAAAAAAGGAGCAGCCCTTTCGAGGGCTAGCACCCCAATGAGAAGCCTCTCGCACGGTTTTCTTCGAGAGCACAAATAAGTGACAGCATGCATGTATGTAAATAGATCATTTCTGTGTTGGCACCGCCACCACCAGCAGCTCTTGTTTCATTCATTACCACAGAAAGATTAGTCACCATGCAGTCACAGACTGGGGAGGAACAAAGTTGACAGATGGATAGTCCATGCACAAGTCCAGCCATACAAGCTACAAGGACACTCATGCCTTCTGTTGCCCTCCACCCCCCTCCCCCAATTCCCTTCCCCGCTATTCCACTCGCAGGAGTCCAACTCTGCAGTCCGATGGGAACGCATAGAAGAGCACTCACTGGTCAATTTTCAGAATATTTTCCAAATGAGATCAATTATAGATGGAGTATAACTGGATGTTACTGAAAGTTGGTTATTAACGTTACACATTTCCATTTAAAACTTGACTTTTTGATGGCTTGTATAAATAATTGTGTTTCTGGAGGACCTGCCTCTCTATGAAGTGCAAAATTAAACAGCCGACTAAATCTTTTGCAATCTGCCCATTTCTGAAAATGTGGCTTTGAGCAAGCCCTTCTGCACCTCACTGCAGGCCCAATTTAAATGTTAAATGTCTCTACAATGAGTTTCTCTCTGAATGACATAATCAGCTCAGCTGGGCAAAACTCCAAAGACACTTTTCAGCAACTGCTGGGCTACCCTGTCAAATACACTAAACCTGCAGAAACAAAACGAAAAGACAAGCAGAGCTGCACCGCATTTTGTTGGTTGAACAAATTAGCATTAGCTAACAGGATTAGCATATGATAAAGAGCGCACAGTTGATTACTCAGTGAAATTGATGCGCCAGCTGGGTATTTGTGCTTCACGATGTGAATTTGTGTGCCATACATAGAGTGGGATATATGAAGTCATGCCTTCAGGACTGAAAACGCTTTTATTGTCTTTACAGGCTTTTGGCCCCCATGCCCCCAGCCCCACCCCCACCCAGCCCCACTCAGGGCTCTGCTCTCATCAATTTGAATCAGCTGAATAAGGGCTTCGACACCAGTTGTGAAGCTAATGTAAGGTGACAAAAGCATGTCATGGTCATGCAATTAACACACCCGGGAACTGTTTTAAGGTGTGACAAAAAATGCATAATGTGACTCCTTTAAGGCATTTCATTTTCAAGGTATGGTTTGAGCATAACAGTTTCCCCACTATTTATAGAAAGGCTTGGTCCCCACCACCCACAAATCACAAAAACCCACGAGTGAGTGACGGGAAAAAGGTTTAGAAGTGCCTATAGATGCAACAAGATTGCAGCAAAGCACTACTTTTGTGTTAACAGAGTTCGACGGCCTGACTAAATGAAGCTCCTCCCCTTGCTTCAAAATGAGTCCTTGGCACCATGATGCCATCTAGGCACCAAAGCAATACTTAGGTCAGTCAGGGCTTTGGCTTGAGTAGAAGTAAAGCGAGTAGGTGAGTTTTTCAATAAATAACAAAATAATCATTAAAAAAAAACAAATCGGGCAATTTGTAAATGAGAAATATGCTGCGCAACACTATGAAATGTGCTGTTGTATTACTTTTGATACCTTCTTATGGTCTATTTTGTTTTCCTTCAAGGGACAGCATAGTGAGAGCATGCTTGCCGCTGGCATTTACAGAGTGCAGGGCTTTTAGCGCTCTTCTACTGGTGAGGTTTTCACAGGGACACTGTTGTCATCCGCCACAAAGGTGATATGCAAATACAACAAAACCGCGTTGTTATTTTTAGCCACCTGACCGCCGCGTGATTAATCTCGCATTGATTTAGTGTCATCATTGCATCATCAGTGTTTCAATATTCCCTCCTGCAGGAGTTGCCCAAAAATCTCAATGATGCTCAATGTTGTGCCCCCCACCCCTACCTCCCTGTATTTCATAAGACATCCCGCGCCATCTTTGATGCAAATGTCACAGTGCGTTGAACATGTGACACTCACGTGCTCGTTCATGTGTGAGGACTTGAGCTTGATTGACAGGTGGCTCCCGATGTTAAGGTGAGCAGGTGGGAATCTTGGGGCGTCGAGCCCATGAATGACACCGAAAAGTGTTCTTTGATGCACTTTGGATGGCTTCAGGTGTAAGCGCATGCTCACACTCCTCCTTGTATACCCTGTGAGAACAAAAGACATGGGGGGCCTGTGGGAGTTGGACGCCTTCAAGCGCCACACCAAGGGCACCAGGCAAGGAGATACTCGCTTTCTCATCTTCACTTCCTCTTTTTTTGTCGTCTTGTCTTTCATCACACTAAACTCATCCCCTCAGACCGAAAGGCATCGAGCATCAGGACAGTATCTGAAATGATGACGTATCTGACATATTTACGTGGCAAAGTCGGCATTTGATAACAGCCTGATGACTCAACACCTCGTCGGTGGCAATTAAAATCTACTCCGACATGAGTCGCTTTATACCACAAGGGGATCTTGGTGGTCACCAGCGATGCCGGTAACACGTTAGAAAGTAACGCATGAGTTTATTTAATGCGTTACTCTTCCCAGTGAAGTAATCTGACTACAGCTACTTTGCCAGAAACACAATTTGTTACTGTATATCCATTAACAATGATAAGCAGTTCACACAAAAAATGGTTACAGTATCGATTACTATTCATTCACGATATTGTTGTAGTGTTGTTAACTGCCACTTGGGTGCAGCACTGAGTAACATCTGACCACGCTTTCATAGGAATCATCATTTTACAAATAAAGTTTTTTCCTCTCTTGTGGGCGTGAAACATAACAAATACATCTGGGAGTCTCTTGGCATGTAAAAAAATCGGTTGAGTTCAAAATCAGCGTGTACCCCTGAATTCAAACCAACATTTAGACCCTGAAAGCAGATGATTGTAATCAATGTGGTCCAGGAGAAACGAGGTGTCCTGCGCCCTGAAAATTGCAGACGCCTTGGATCAACACCAGCAAATGAAACAGCCGCCTTCAAAATACCCCTGAGAGGAAACGTCGGCACACTGCGAATGAGCTTGTGTCATTCTTAATTAAAATGTGCTAGGAAGGAAGTCGCCACTTAACGTAGCCCGCTGCTACTGCTGATAAGTACTGCTGATAGTCTGTGCAGGATCATCCACATATAACGGCTCGGAATATGGTGAAAAATGTAAAGCAAGAGAGGCACCACAGCATTTAAATGCCTCTGAAGTTATGATGAAAATTTAATGTCCTTGAGAAAAACCTCGGAAGTGGCGCAAAAAATGAATCTAGTAAAGTTTATTTGCATTTCTAATTCCAAAATATAGTTCAAAACTTGTTAACCGGTATAATAGTCATCATCATCATCAAAATTAAAAAGACTCATGTAAATGTGTGAAGAGCATTTGGTCTCACTGAATGAAATGAAAGAATGTAATGGAATGATTTGGACAAGCAGTCGAGGCCCAATGTCAAGTCAGTCACATTTGCATGGGACAGGGCCACCCTTTTCAAGGGGCTCATTTCAGCAAGGCAAGAACTAGGGAGCATAAAGTGTACTTAATTCTTGGAGGTATTTGGACAAAAGCATGACATGTTTCTAAGGGAATCGTTTCTGAAGAACAAGCGTATGTTACCTTGCAGCATGAAACTGAAAGACTCCATTTGTCACATCTGAAAACAAAATCACAAGTACAGAAAAAAAAAGGGAGAGAAGAAAAAGATCCACATCTTACCCTTACGCTGCCGCTATCAGTTTGTGCGGCCTCAACCTACATTACCTGCGAAAGCCGCGATTCAGACATAAATCATTGATAAATCATCTCTTGATAGTCTACTTGACAGTTCACGGGCGGCGAGGCAAGGTCACGCCGGCCGCTTGCGCAGCGGTTTAAAAGGCAGGCCAAACAAGGTGGAATGCCATCTAACGCTCACTTAAGTCCTGCTGGAAATGTGCTTTCAAGTGGATGACATCACATGTCATCCTAAAATAGACCATACTCGCTGAACATCTGCACAAGATCTGTAACCAAATACCTGACTTAAAAACCTAAAAAAAAAGTGGACTTTGTATCGGTCCGTCGTGGGAAAGAAGAAATGTACGTTCCGACCCTCACTTATGGTCACGAGCTATGGGTCGTGACCGAAAGAACGAGATCTCGGACACAAGCAGCCGAAATGAGTTTTCTCAGCAGGGTGTCCAGGCTCTCCCTCAGAGATAAGGTGAGAAGCTCGGCCATCCTGGAGGGGCTCAGACTCAAGCTGCTTCTCCTCCACGTCAAGAGGAGCCAGATGACGTAGCTCGGGCATCTGAGTAGAATGCCTCCTGGACGCCTCCTTGGTGAGGTGTTCCGGGCCTGTCCCACCGGCAGGAGGGCCCGGGGACGACCCAGGACATGCTGGAGAGACTTATGTATCCCAGCTGGCCTGGGAACGCCTCGGGATCCCCAGGGAGGAACTGGAACAAGTGGCTCGGGAGAGGGAAGTGTGAGCTTCCCTGCTAAGGCTGTTGGCCCCCCACGACCCGACCCCAGATAAGTGGTGGAAAATGGATGGATGGATGTTGGATGGAAAACCTAAAAAAGTAGTTGGTGAATACATGCATTCAGCAAGATAAAATTTGATTGACACGATAGTCATCATTTCCTATGGTGATCGACTGGTTAGAACGGCCACCTCACAGTGTAGAGGTCATGGGTTCAATTTTGGACCCTGGCCTTCCTGTGTGGAGTTGGCATGTTCTCCCCGTGCTTGCGTGGGTTTTATCCGGGTAATCCAGCTTCATGGGAACGCATTGTATTCCACTGATTACAAAAACGGAATTCCAACTGACACATTTAAGCATCCAGAAAAAGGCCTGCGGGAGGCCTGTGATTGTGTTCCAGGTCCTGCTCTCATACAGGAGACAAATACTTCTCTGGCCAGTGATCAATAGTCGAGAGAAAGTGGCCGCGATCCTTGATCCTAATTAGTGGCGAACTAGAACAGATTAGCCTGCACCTGGGCCCCCATTTTAGAAACAACAACTCCCTCCCTATTTGCATTGCGTGGCAGACGGTGGGCGAGAGATGCACACCTCTGTTTGGATGTTAAAAAAAAAATAAAATTACAGTCAATTGTTCTGTCTTTGTGTCACAGAACTCTTGGAGGACAAAAACAAAGATGGCATCACAATGGTCCCAAAATAATAAAAGGATGGGGGTAAAAGTGGGATTAACTGTAAGGATTTGTCATGGCAGCCGAGTCGTTTTAAACACACGCGTGCGTGCACACACACACGGTTCAAGGTAAGGTTAGCAAGATGACAGTCTGAGAAGATTGTGCGAGTGTGCGCGCGTGATAAGTCGGATTCCGCGCCCGTCTCCCTCTCAGTGTTGTTGTTGTGACGTGCTATAAATAGAAAATACCTGCAATGGGTTTACAGCTGACACTTTGTGTGGTTATTTTAAACGCCCTTATTAAGAACAAACCCACATTATGGTACGCTATGCTGTATATCGTTTTGTTGTTTGGGTTTTACCGAAAGGTACCATAGTGTGACCTAAAAAAGCCCATCACTTGGTTGACTTGACTGTAATTCACAAAACTTCCCCGCTAAGTGGAGCAACTATCACTTTAAATGTGACTTCATTTCATTTAAAATACATAAAAAAGTGGGATCCATTGTAGTCAGCTAACTAAAAGCTTCTTCTTCTTTTTTTTTTTTTTAAATACCGGTACTATATTTATTCTAATAATGTTTTTTTTTTCAAATGTTACTTTTTAGTATGATATTCGACAATGTTTTAAAACGGAAACTTAATGTTTAATTATATGTTTTTCACTATGTACAATATATAAGCATTCAAGATGGGGATCACTTTGAATATGTTATTTTATTTTTTTAAAGAAGAAAAAATTCAATGGCTATAAATTAATCAGGGATATCGTCTAGGTCAGGGGTGTCAAAGTCATTTTTGTCGCGGGCCACACTCTAGTTAGGGTTTCCCTTGAAGGGCCGTTATGAATTTTGGGAAACCATATAAATGTTGAATCCCCTCCACATATTACATACACAGCACACAACAAATTGATGAATGACTTGTTTTAAAATAAGAAGTCAAGTATAATGACTGTTATTGTGAATTACATATGACAATTTGAAATGTTGGTTCAGACTTTAGCAAGCATCCTGGAACGTGACATGCTTGATTTGCTTTCGCAGGCCACAGAAAATGATGTGGCGGGCCAGATCTGGCCCCCGGGCCTTGACTTTGACACCTGTAGTCTAGGTATTGTTAATGTGCTTTAAAAAAAGCTGCCTTTCTTCGGGAAAAAAACTAAAGAAAACATGATATAGTCTGGGCGACCCCACTTTTCAACGACACTGTTTATATCATGTCAATTATTATCACCAAATTAAAGAACAAAAACATTTAAGTTAAGAATGATCTTCATGTTGTGTCTGCAGCACAAAACAGTTCCGGTTCACGTCTCGCCAGTAACATGATAATCAGTCAGGCGCAGAAAAAGGAAATCAATATTTGCCCATGCACGGGCTCACATTATATTGGACTGTATATGTGCGTCCATCCATGGAGTTTACAGCCGGATAGTTCTTCTCGTTAGAGGCAGAACAAACCACACAATACCATTTTGGATTTTTTGTTGCGCCAAGAAACCATAGTGCGGCCACAGGGCATTTGTTGGGCATGTCACTAGTCATGTTCATTGGTGCTGTGTGATCCGATATAAATATGCATCCTTTGTGAAATTAAAACACAGTGAGACGAGTAAATGGGTCATTAGTTTTTGGCTAGCCGACTGACTGAAAAAAAGTGTTTGTTCTTTTGTGGCAAATTACAACATTACAACATCATCTAGAAAACTGTTCCTCGTCATTGTGTGATGTCTCTTACAGTACTATGGTTAAGATATTAAAAATCGCTCTGTGGCTCACTTTGGGGACATCAAATAGAATAACAATGCAAGACCAGCAGGTGCATATTAAATGTTTTAATCACTTTCGGAATAATTGCATTAAATGACTGATTCATGTAATCTGGTAAGAAAGTGTGCATGATCATTTAAGAGAAACATAAAGCAATAATTTCGCTGCCATCTACCCTGCTTGTAAGAATAAAGTGAATGTAACACGAATAGTGTGTCAGCACATTGATGTCAATGAGCCTGAGAATAAACGCCTGTAACGTGAGCTACTATAGCCCTGTAAAGTTTAAAGCAAACATTTGGTCGAGGCAAGAAATGTTCTCCTCTTACACCGACGACGACTCGTTACATTCTACCCTGCGCCACCTATCAGAAAATAAAACAGCCAAGGTACTGTACAGCGGAACCTCCAAAGGCAAGTGTCCCCCCCCCCAAAAAAAAGTAAAGCAGCAATTAACGCCGAGGGACGACGACACTTTGCAAAGACCTTCTTGATCCATTTTGTGTCCGTTATTTGATTTTCATTTTCCCGGAATTAACATCCCAGAGTTAACATGAATGACGGTTGGGAAGGTTACTCAAAACAACGCCTCAACAGAATGCTTCATGATGGTGACAGTTTTGAGTCTACAATGTATGAAGTCATTCCACGTTATGTCCAGTAGGAGCAAACTGGTAGTTCCACTGTCTAGTAATATTGTAAACAGAGTAAGAAATGGCTGTATACGCAAACAACTGCATGTGTAACACTCCCTCCACCTTAATCATCAATCAATCTGCATAGTTAGAAAATAGCCCATTTCCATGGACTGAGCGCTATATTCAAGTATTGACAGATCTGCAGAGCTACATTCTATACACCCAAGCCATTAGAACTGCTTATAAGGCAAACACTTGGAATAGAAAACAACGGTGACAATCCTCTTTTGTCTTTAGACCACCTCCGAATTGTGCGGAGCCAAGGCTGCGGGCAGCGTCGTTCCACACGGACCCTGGAAGTGGTACCTGCACCAAAATAAAACAAATCTAAGCCGCTCCGAGGGCCAATGGTGTCGAAGATGTCGTCACGCCAACATCTCCCGCATCATTTGATCCACTCGTGTGTGTTCTTTGATTCCTACTTACGTGAAGTACTCAGACTTTGGTGTTGCTCGTAGGTTAAATTCTGCCACCGGGACGCCCCTAGATGCCACCTGGGGGCCGAACATGGCTGCCGGGTAGACGATTGACGACGTACCCACCTCGAGGGTAACAACATTGAGTAGTAGTTAAAACGGCTGAAATCTACTACACGACACTGTTTAAAATATTTTTTTTTTGTTATATAATGGGCGAGGGCCAGTGGTTCCCAACCACCAGTCTGCAGCCGGGGCCACTTGGTACTGGGTCGCAGATACATTTTAAAAAATTATAACTAAACACTGTCGAGCCATTTTTTGGAAAATCGGTCCGTGTGTGCAAAGTTTTCAACCATGTTTAGAAGCTCAAGAAAGGCATTATTTGTAAACAGCGCATTGCCACGGCAACAGGGTAAGATGAAATAAAAAGCTTTCGATAACAATTCATCTTCCACATCTTTGGATGAAACACAAAAAGTTTGAAGACAATCGGATGAATTCTCTAGGATGAGTTTGTTAAAATATCACCTCTATAAAAAAGGCAAAAAAAAAAAAATGCAACAATTTCCAAAATAAATCTAAATTTTCCCTGTGGTTGTCCCAAGTTTTGAGATGGTCCAGAGCAACTTTGAAGTCAATCGAGTTAACCGTCTTTCACAATAGGGCACAAGTATGACCCCTAATGTGCAAGAATTGGCCAAAATTGTACATTCAAATAGTCATGGTTCACTTCCAGCATATTTTAGGGAAACCTAGAGTCTTTTTTTTTTTTTTTTTTGCATATCTCAGGGCGCTTCACGTGCCTCCCGCTTTTCGTAGCCATAGGTTGAGCGTGCCGGGCCAGTGCTCCAGTACACCTCTGGAGAGGGCGCTTACAAACCCACTCTTTTTGTGCTCATGTAAAACCATTTTAAAATGTAACACTTTGCCAGGCAATTATTGACAGAAAAAAAATAAGGAGAAGAAGACTTTATACAGGAACAACAAGGAGTGGTCATTGCTCAGACTCTTACTAGAGCTGCAAGCAGCTATAAAGGGTCCTTGCAACTCTGCAACACGGTGCATTCAAGGCGCTTCCACAATGTCGGGAAACACCGCGTCGTTCGGCACACGAAACGTTTTTCTCCGATTAGAATGTTTTTATGATCATGAGAGGCCAAAATCAAAGCCACAATTACATTTTGGTTCATTAGTAACAAGACAACATCCACACTACTTACCACCAGACAAAGATCACAGATTTCTAGTTCTTTTTCCACTTTGGTCAGGAGGTGAGAGTCCAGCGTCTCCCCAAAAAACACGACGTTCGGCCTCAGCAGACCGTTGCAATCGCTTTCCGAACACCTTGTTAAGAGCACAGTAAAGTTTCTGGTGATTAAATTTGTTCAAGACAAGTTCCTACATGACCAGTATTGATGCGGGAACAAAGGTTTATACACACTGCGGTTTATTAGGTGAGGAACGTTCAAGCATAAAGTACCGGTATACTTTGAGCAATCAGTCTGTTTCTTGGCAAGGAGCACTTGTGCGCTGCTTTGTGGTTTCATGTGGGATAACAGTTTTGTTGATGCAGTGACCAATAAGTTATGGGTACATTATAACTAATTGTGCTTTGTGGCGTGTAGTCACTGTCAATAAAGAAACACATTTAACACTGAACCAAATTAAATGTATTATGTCTTTGAACTCTATGTATAATTATGACCTCAGCTAATTAGAACTGTATGAATGGGACATGCGGCCCGTTGGTCCTGTGGTTAGCGCGCCAACCTCACAGTGCAGAGGTACCGGGTTCAATTCCAGCTCCAGCCTCCCTGTGTGGAGTTTGCATGTTCTCCCCGGGCCTGCATGGGTACTCCGGTTTCCTCCCACATTCCAAAAACATGCATGGCAGGCTGATTGAACACTCAAAATTGTCCCTAGGTGTGAGTGTGAGCGTGGATGGTTGTTCGTCTCTGTCTGCCCTGCGATTGGCTGGCAACCGGTTCATGGTGTCCTCGGCCTACTGCCCGAAGACAGCTGGGATAGGCTCCAGCACCCGCCGCAACTCCCCTTGTGGGAGGAAACCGGAGTACCCAGAGAAAACCCACGCAGGCACGGGGAGAACATGCAAGCTCCACACAGGAAGGTCGGAGCCGGAATCAAACCCTGCACCTTTGCACTGTGAGGCAGACATGCTCACCAGTCGACCAGCGTGTAACTCATTTTTTTTTCAATATGAGATTTTTATGTGAGTTTTTTATATAGTATTGTGAACATTTTTTTTAATTACTAACCACCCCACAATATCGTGATAATTACTGTATCATGAGGTTCATATAGTGATAATCGTGAGGTTTGGATATGGTTACTTAACCTCATTAGCACTGTGCAGTGTTAATGCTTATGGAGTTACATGGTTGTTTTCTGTATTCTGTCAATATAAACACATTCCATACCCGATATATATCACTTGACATACTACATGAAAATTGTCATTTTGGACCTGCACGGTAAATCCATCTTTAGAGCACTGCTGCCCTCTAGTGCTTAACTTGAGTAAGTAACGAAAACAAAAACAGAAATTTGCATTTATATGGTCTCACAGAACAACCTAATGAGCTCCAAACAAGCAGTGTATTAAGAAAACAACAAGATAAATTGAAATTGACACTGTTAGTGAGATGATAATTTAACATTATTGTGGGTGAACTGTCCTTTGCTGTACTTACAGTAACTTTAACTTTCCAAAGCGTGGCAAAACAAGCCAAGCACAAAGCACATGTCTATGTTATTCAGTTGTCCTGGTCTACCTATCTAACAAACTATTAGATACGGTGCGTGTTTGCATGTTGAAACTGAAAGTCGAAAGAATTTTTTGGGACCTGCAGATGGACATAAACATATTTTCCAATAAACACAGTATAAAAGTAGCACCATGACAAGATTTCCCAAAAATGACAGTCTGACAAAATGCTGAGTATGGTTGGAATGGCCACTTCACCCTGAGTACAACACACCAAGAATTTTGAAAATCGGACAACTAGTCTCACCTTGGCAGTTTATCCACTGGAATGTTTGCATCGGCCACATTCGGGTCCGGTGAGCTACACAAGAAGAAGAGGGAGGGGAAAATGCAAAACGTAAGCGCAGTAGGTTTTTTGGTTTTCAGACAGGCTGTGCATGGTACCCCTTGTTCTTGAGAGCAGCACATATGGGGCTGCGCCTGTTGACGTCCACATCGCCACAACTCAAACAACGTGTCTCCGTCAGGCTGCCTGCAGATGGAAGCAGTGGGAAGAAATATTTACTTATTTTCATCAGGCAATTGAACTGCTTTCCTGACAACACAACTGATGTTGATATTTGAATCTCAGGCCTCCAATTTGCCAGTGACAAACAACTTGAAGTCTTGTTTTTCAGTCCAAGATGGCCACCCACCGTGAATCCTCAGCACATGTTTGGAGCCGGCCTGCTGGTGCAGGTCATCAATGCACTGTGTAATGACCACCACTTCGCGGCCTTGCTTTTTCAGCCGGGCCTCACACTCCGCAATGGCCAGGTGCGCCGCGTTGGGCTTCTTGCTCAACGCCACCTCTCGCCGGTGATGGTAGAACTCCCACACGCGTGACGGGTAGCGGGAGAAAGCCTCTGGGGAAGCCAGGTCCTGTCAAATCCAAGGGATACATTGCAGTGCTTTTCATCAACGTTTGCTTCAATGGAAATGAAATGGAAGGCAGCATAACGTAAATAACATTAAATATGCAACAAATAATGCTTCTAACTTTGCTGGCTGCCGTTCCAGAAACAAATTATTTTTAAAAAATGGCAAAGATACAGGTATATCTGTCATAAAAACAAAGGACACACTTGGGACTGCCATTTCCTCCATTTCTCATGTTCACCCCGGAATGTCGGGACTCCGCTCTCAGCGCTCACTCCGGCCCCGGTGATGATTGCAATGTGTTGGGCTTTGGAAAAGACCTTTCGGAATTCCGACATGTCTGCAAAACAAGCAAACATTTCTAAAACCGAATATTTGATGGGATATTTTAAGAATAAAACTATGCATAGGAAGTATTACAGTTGGAGGGTGGAATTTTACGACTGCTCTATATTAGTCGCTGGAATAACAGTACTATTATCCTAAAATGAAATCCTCAGGCATGCATAGAGTGGGGGGAAACAATCTGCGGAAGCTAAAATTCTGGCTGAGTTGTACCGGATGAAATATTTATTTCGCACAATAAAATGAGCAACATTGTATAACTTTGATAGTCTGGGTGTGTGTGTGTGGGGGGGGGGTGCCTCATGACTGATGGCATATCACCACAAAAATATTTTTCATATTCTATCGAGAAGTTGATTGGTAGCGATTCTACCTGAGCTGGAGCATGCGCTGTCCGCCAAAGGTCCGCTGGTCGCATGACTGGAAAACAAGCGGAGGCCAACTGACATAATAGCTCGACGTTGAAGCAGCATTGTCACTGAAAAAGAGGTTTAAAAAAAGAAAAAACTAAATTATACTACATGATGTGAATGTAGAAAAGGTGAAGCTGAGCTGAAACACTGTGGAATTATATTTTAGTTTTTTTTATTGTGGTAACTTGTGGAATTTGAAAAATATTTTGTCATTGGAACGGTTAAATGACAAGAAATGTTGCAGGAGGTCGGAATAATGTAAAATATGTAATAATGCAGGAATGTGGACTTTTTTTGTCGAATGTCTCGTTGGGAAAGATTTTTTTTTTAAGGGGGATGTGGAATTCAGGGAAACTGAAATGAACTAATGAAAAAAATAATGCCTTGGATGGTGTAAAATGTTGGAATGTCTTCAAGTTGGAATGTTTAAATTGGATTAGAAATATGGAAGGGTCAAATAAGAGTGGAAAATAATAATAATAAGGGCTTTAACACTCATACAAATGGTTGATGCAGGTTCACAGGAACAGAAATGTTTTTGCATCAGAAGAATGTCCTCCATTCTAATTTGTGCATCTGAACATTGCATTTATACAATTTGATGGTTTTCTTGGGCTGTGATTTACTCAAATAAACTGCACTTGTAATACCGTATTCACAAAAAGGAAAATGTGACACCCGTTTACTCTTCATAATAAGTGCTGTGTTGATTTATGGGTGCGTCCTACTAGCATAAAAGGAAAAATGTGCCCAAACAGGATTTACGAGATTAAACAAACAGGTTTGTCACATCATTTATGGAATCTAAAATTTCGCAATAAGCATGAACGGCTTCCACTTACTTTTTGAGAGTGTTGTTGTTGTTTTGTTTTGATTTTATTACTTGCATTAATGTTGGTGTTGCGATGTCTGTCAAAGAGAAAAGTAACGTTTACCTTTTTTGATTTCTGTAGTTTATTTGCGTATACAATCTCGCATTATGTAAATTTACGGGAGTCGGGCAAAGGCTAGTTTAGCTCGCTGTAGCTGGAGGAACTTTTTAAAACTAGTTATTTTAAAACCAATATGTCTATACTGGTAAACAAGCTCTCGATGCAAATATGTTAACGACGAACTTACCTGTATTTGGGGAAACAGTATTTTTTGCTTGTGTTGTTGGTTTACCGTTGAAACCTCGCGAGATGTTCACAAACTCGATGCGTCAGTGACAGGAGAACATTTTTATAAAGTGCTGTTTAAAGGGAATTGTTTCACCAGAATATGCAGCAAAAAGATACTGCATTGTTTTGCTGTTGAAGACGCACTTACTTGTATTTTGTAGATCTTTGGTGCCTACAAACTCGACAGACTTGCAAAGCCGCGGAGGGGGCTGGCTTGTTTACTTTTCTCGCCAGAACTAACAGCCGTAAATCTTACTCGAGTGTCGTAAACGCTGCTTAAACACGAGTGGTCGATACTCAAGGAGCTCTCATTGCAAATATGTTCACGACCCAATTAACTCTATTTTATTGCTTTGGGACCTTCACAGTTGGCAAGCGATGGGCCTGGATCTTGTCTAACTTTTAACTTTTCTCAATTAACCTCAAAGCCTCAATTAACCGTCATAAATCTACTCATACAAGTGTCGTGCAGCTTTTGAAAGTTGTAGCGGGAGGAGCGAGAGACCTCTTGTGGGATCTTTTTAAAATTGCACTTTAACGCTAAACAATTTACAGCAAGGTTTGCATAGAACACCATATAGCTCTCGGAGAATGAAATGTAAAAATATATGCATATGTATATAATAAAATGTCGTATTGTAATATTTATAAATACTGTAGTTATTATTAATTATATTTATTAGTCGTATTTATACAAAACACTGGGTTCAATACAAGCAGCTACAATTTTGTTTGCTATTAGTTTCAAAGAATGTCTGGTTGAAAAGAATGCTTGAACTCGTTCCTGAATGCAATACTACATGGCTTCTTCCATCAAAATAATTTTCTATAAATATCAAATGTACATGTACTGTACACATGCACAAACATACAAGCACACACAGAGATTGACACGCTTGGCTGCGTCACAGCACTTTGAATGTCATTTAACATCAAGTAGACCTTCAAAAATGCTTTATGATAAAAAAAAATGTTTTCAATAGACAACGGGGAAATTTCTCTCCATTTTGTTGTGAATTATTTCCTTTTTTTATTTGAGGATGTTTGTTTGAGGATCTTTGCCCACTTCTTGAGTCAATTAATGTCATTCCGTAAATTGCCCTGATAGAGACACACATGTTAGCGTGTGTGTGTGTGTGTGTGTGTGTGTGTGTGTGTGTGTGTGTGTCTCTCTCTCTCTCTCTCTCTCTCTCTCTCTCTCTCTCTCTCTCTCTCTCTCTCTCCCCATCCCCCTCCTCTTCCTCAACGATATCTTCCTCCCGGCGTGGCCGCCGCTCTGGTGGTGGTGTTTGAGCTCGCCCCAGTCGGCGAGCAGTCACCGGTGGACCCTGGCCCGGGTTGATGGCGACCACTCCGGACAGCACTGACCGCCGATTAATCCGCAGACTGCGCTCCAGGAGCGACACCCCTCATCTGGTCGAAGCCCGCTTCTCCTTCAACCTGCGGACAGGTAGGATCATCCTTTTGACATTATGTCGTCATGCTGATCAATCTGTAACCGCATACAGTCTACCCCTGTTTCCTGCTATTTGGGCTGCGTCCATTCCCCGCGGCGGATGGGAATGAGATGTTACGCAACTTTGTGGACTCATACAGCAAATGTTAAAGTGAATAGCAGCGTTTTTAATGCTTGGTAATTACTACCAGTACGATTACGTAAGAAAAAGAGGCGTCAACGTGTCCTGGAGTAGCCCCATGCGGGCGGCTGGTGGACAAACAACACACAAAAAAAAAAAACAACAAAAAACGGTCTGCTTATTTTTGATCAAGAATCCCGCAATGCATTCTTAATATTTATACTTCTCCATTACCTTTTACAAGGCAGCTTGCATCCCGTTGCTATGGTGACATGACTTTTTGCGGTTGGAAGGGGGCAGTACACTAAGAGCTGTGTTGTTGTTATACATGCCACATCCATATTGTGCTGTCATGTGTTACACCAGGATGATGGTGCTCAGTAAAACAAAGCAGGTCAATTTCGAGTCACACCCATTCATGATAGATAGATAGATAGATAGATAGATAGATAGATAGATAGATAGATCATGTGATGATAACCTTAGAATCCAAATTCATTTTGCCAAGCACATGCTATGCCATGAAAAGCTAAGGTAGGTAGATTGGTGGATGTGATGATAACCATGGAATCCAAATCAATTTTATCAAGCAGTTCCTAACATAAATAGCAAGTAGCTGAAATCTACAACAGATGTTGTTACAGAGAGAGAGAGTGAGAGAGAGAGATGTAAACATTTTGGATGGATAGATAGATAGAGAGAGAGAGAGAGAGAGAGAGAGAGAGAGAGAGAGAGAGAGAGAGATGTGATTAGAGCATCCCATCTACAGTCGAGTAAATAAACTGTAATGGCTAATAAGGGTCTTTTTTAGGGTAAACACAAACAGATGAATAAATCCTTTTTACTGAAAAGAAGAGGGCTAGTATAAACAGACACACGAAGGCCAAAACAGAGTTGCTATTATTGTGTGTGTGTGTGTGTGTGTGTGAATGTGTGTGTGTTTGTGTGTGTGTGTGTGTGTGTGTGTGCACTGTGAATCAGTGTATGTGCGCATGCATACATGTTGTCTTTTCGATAGGCATTAATGGCCTGCCAATGGGTTTGCGTGCTTGTGTGCTATTGAGAGCAGCTTGTTGTGGGTAACATTGTGCATTAGTTATCTCTCTCTACTCTACAACAAACCCGTCGAGCGTTCGGACGCCACGGGGGCGACGTGCACAACAGCACTGTTGACTCACTTCCACCTGAAGAAGTAGAGCAGAATTTAGCTTGCTTATTGCCAAGGAAACCAAAAGGCTGGTGGGCAAGGTTGTGGCTTTTGGATGAGCTTTGTGTGAGGATTTGTCAGATGGAAAAACAACACTTCCATTACTAACCGACCAAGATGTAAAAGAGCTTGGCAAATCAGGACAACATTCAGGCATAACCCCAGATGGACATAGAGCCACAATTTTTCATCAGTGCTACTTGGGGCACACCTATCAGTGTTATGTTGCAATACTTAGATGCTTTTGATGTTTGCCATGCTTTCAGTGGAGAGAAGTCTGTTTACAGAAAAACTGTAATGTACAGACAACAAAAGGCATGATACGCTAGGCAAGACTCACCTTTCAGCCTGATTTTTTTGTCATTCATTTTCAATAATTTGAAATATGCATTTAAACTGGGCAGTTCCATTTTAGAGTAAAGCTTTGTTATTTTTTTCCCCCCCTTTTCATTTTTTGCAGCAGTGATCTGGCTTGACATGTGAGAAATCATGCAAAAATGTTCTATTATAGATTATTTTATATGCACAAACACATCTAGAATACAGATTGCTCCACATCCATTGCATATGTTTATGTGTCAAATCCCCCAACATAATCTCTGCAAATGTGCGATGGCCCGCTGGAACCATGAATATGTACCGTACACATACTGCATACTGAATATGTGCATTTACTAAATTGCAACTCTCACCACATTCTGATTTGCAGCCACAAGGATCGAGAAAAAAGCACTTTTTTTCTGCCCTGGACGCTGTGTGCGGCAAGGTGCCCAAAAAAAGTCCAATCAATATTCTCCAGATGCATGGTGGGATGGGACACATTTCTGCGGCAGAGCCATCTTGGCACGCATTCCATGCCTTTCTATCAAGAGGTTTGCATGTACTATCTAGTGGCCCCCCACTAGATAGTACATGCAAACCTCTTGGGGTGGGGGAGACGAGAAATGGAATCCAAAATCACAGTTAATCAAGAAAAAAAAAATATATTGGTTATAAATAAATAGCTGGAGTGTAAAATTTACCACCAAGTATCAATCAAAAAATATTGTTTTCTGCCGCTCATGAGCTGCTCTTTCGTCCCACTGTTATGTAATAGTGGGAATCATTCGCATCACAACCAGCGGTCACATGAGTTACTCAATAAATAACCAGCAAAGATCCAGAGTTGAAAGAGTCACTTTCAAGTGAAGGCCGAAGCACTATCATGTCAAAGCTAAAAACTTAAGCAGACATGCCGAAGTAGCACTAATTAGCGTTAGTGGCGTTTGTGTCTGGTAATTGGCACAAACTCGAATGTTGGGCGAAGTTTCAGAAAAAGGGGGCGATGGAATATTTGTGTTCAGTGGAGCCGTGAATGTTCAGTGACTTACGGTAAGTAAATCTGTATTGAGTTTTGTTGCAGGCCCAGATTAGCATTAGCTAACAGTGTTCACTGTTGATGAGCAACACATACTTCCTTGTTCAGTGCATGTTACAGATATGTCATTAAGATGCCTAAGAACTGCTGAGGTAAAATGCGCGATAAGAAAAAGATATTGAATAAAATGATGCTTAGTGAATAAAGCTAAATTCAGTTTGCCAAACAATGTGACATGTTCAGCGCAGCAAGAATGGTGCTAGTGGGTGGCAAGAGTGGTTAACCCCCTAACCCTCACATAAACTGACAGTCCAGACTGTGTTAAGTCTTGCGTCTTAAAAAAATAGACATCCATCTTCCCCGCCTGGCTGCTCGCGGGCCTTCTTGTGCTGAATGTAACATAAGTCTGGTAAGAAAAAAAAATATAAGTAAAAATAGTAATGCCATATCCAAGACTGCCCAGAGAAAAGAAAGAAGGTTTCAATAATAATGGAACTGTGCGCTCCTTTCAGTCTCATTTAATGGCTCTTCTGTGGCACACTTGATGGGAAATGGGAAAGCTCCTGACTGTGATGTGCTTCCCACAGGTCAGCTGAGAAACCTTTTTTGCTTGTGTGTGTGTGTGCGCGCGCATGTTGTTTTACCACCAAGCAAGTGGAAAGAAAAGCTGCATGACAATGTGCTTATGGCTCATATTTATAGTAAGTGTGTCAGCTCAGTGGGCACAGAGAGGCAAGATAGGCAATGCAATATTTAAGCAACGGAGGACAGAATACTGAACTTACCCTTTTGACAATGAACCACCGGTGGCCAAATTCCAGCCCACGGGCCATTTGTATCCTTATTACGTGATTCCCTTATTGAATAACATGAAATAATGTTACAGGGATATTATGATTTCTGTCATGTTCACATGTGAATGAATCTCAAAGACTGTTTACGTGCCATGTTGGCTACTGTTTTGGTCAGCAATGGCAATTGAAATGGGATCGACAGTTCATTATTTAATGTCGTACGTAGCGTGGATAATATTTATTAAGTGGCGTTAAGATGAGAGTTTGCTGAACGGGGAACTTATACTTTAATTCACGAGAGAGAGAGTTTGCTGCTGTTTTGTTTAGCATCAGGGTGCAAATGAATATAGTAGTGCTCTCTTTAATGTCCTTGCTTGCACTAAAGAGAACTGAGACAATTACATTGACTGCGGAAAGTTTTTTTTTCTTCCAGATGGGAAAAAGGAGTAGTGTAGTACAAGGAGGCATTTATTTGTCTTTGGTGGATAAGATAAGATAAGATAAGATAAGATAAGATAAGACAAGACATCCTTTATTTTTGCTGGTTTGCAATATCCTTTATATTTACTGGTTTGCATCTTGTGAGTAATTTGAGCTCGGCATATACAATGAGATGGCCACTAAAGATTACTATTATGATGAGAAAATACGGTCTGTTAAATAAATATACAATGTCATGTGCTTGGGCTATGACATTGAAAAAAAAATAGTGTTCACTCAATTTTCTTTTGTAAAGTGGCAGCACACAATGGGATCATCTGCATTTAGATTAATTTTTTAGTACGTGGATAGCACAGGCGCCAAACTCAAGGCCCGGGGGCCAGATCCGGCCCGTCACGTAATTTTATGTGTGAACTTGCATGATCCTTGCTGAAATCTGTACTGTAATGTCAAATTGTCATGTGCAACAAATAACATTGAGATTTTGCAATATTTTTCTTACCCTTTTGAGACAAAAAAAAATCAAAATTTCAAGGCAACACACTTTGATAAAAAATGGAAGTTGGGCAATTTGACTAAATATTTCAAGTTTTGCTGTTGTGAATATTGGCTTTCCCATGTCTCACATCAAAGAAATAAGAGCTACGGCCAACTTAAGGATATAAGAAAAAACAGCTCCACAAATTGTTTTGGAGCAAACTTGCTTTGTTGTACTAACATTGTTGCCATAAATGATAGTTTATATTTTAAAATTGCTCCAACTTAAATTACGAGCCAAAAAGTTGTGTTTTTACAGTGCAGTCTGTATGTGTTTTTGTTATCCTGATGAGAAAAAGGTCTCTATTTTTTTTCATTTTAATTGGACATCACACCTCCTGACTATTTATATCGACACATAAAGCAAACTAAGCAGCGCCATTGTAATCAGTCATGCGGTCTTTATATTCTCAACAGAAGGTGTTTGACAGAAGAGAGCTATTCATTAATTGAGCGTGATAAATGTTGAGTGGCATTTATTTATTGTTGCTGTCCCCAGTGCTGCTCTCACTGTGCACCATGTTGCAGAATTTCTGCTGAGTAAGTGTCCTTTCAACAGACACTCCAAGTCCGTTCAAGTCAAAGCTGCATTGCACCACTCAGCAGTCCTTCAGTGCTATGTCTCCAGTTAAAAATACCAAAAACAAACAACACAACCCCCCCCCCCCAATAATTTTCAAAACACAAAACTCCCCCAAAAATTTGCTGCAATGAAAATTTAAAAGCCATTATAACCCTTGTCCACAGATATTTTGGTGACAAGTGATTGCAATTTTCTGGCACGTTAAGCTTTTTTAAAACGCTTAACATTGAGTTTTAGACTGTCCCATGTCTACCACAGTGACCTCGCTCTTGTTAGTCACCAATAGGCTATGTTCATATTTTACAGACATGTCATGCCACATGAGACAATGCCAAAAAAAAAGAAAAGAAAGAAAAAGAAACCCTTGCAGATTCACTTTGAAAAATGTGTGGAGCTCTTGCTTGCACAGCAACATTGTCATATTCGGTGCATGTAGGCCTGTACCCCGAACATTATTTTTAGTAAGTCTGTGAAAGGCTGTTGTACTGGAGATAAGACTATCAAACAAAATCACACTATTTATTTCTTTTTATTTTTGATGTCTTAGGCTAGTGATAAACAACTCAACATTACTATTTCACAATACAAAATAGCTACTATATTAAAATAAAATTAAAATTACTTAAAAAACGTTTTATTATTATTATTATTAGTTTTTATCTGTGCCTCTTGTGTGTGTGTGTGTGTGTGTGTGTGTGGGGGGGGGGGGGGGTTTTGGCAGCAGGGTGAGTTTGTGCATAGAGTGGAAGGGGTCCATGGAGCACCACCTCCCTCTGGTGTTGTAGAGACATTTCTGCAGCAGCTTCAGCAGCAGCATTGGCAGCTGGCAAGCGAACAACAAAGTTGAATCCGTTGATGATGCTGTCGGTGACTTTTTTTTTTAATCAATCTCCACTGGCTAACACGCTGATAAATGTTAAATACGAGCTTCCGACGGCGCCATAAAAATCAGATCCTATTGCAGCTCCGGACAAAAGTGATTGGATAATGCAGTGGCAGTGGCTCGCTGCGAAGATGTCAACCGTGGCAAACGTCTGACGTGATCGTGACGTCATTACGCTTGGACGAGAAAAGAACCGTTTACGTTTGTTTACCGAGCGGCATCTTTTTAATGCATTCGCAGTTGAGTGGAAACGTTGACACCATGGACATCGCAAATGTATTTGGATGTAGATGGGGCAAACGGATTCAACATTTAAAAGGTAAATTCGACCATCGGAATTTATGGCATAACTTTTTAACAGAGCTCGGCTATGAGCGGATTCAACATTTAGAAGTTTAATAATCTGGAATTAATACTAAACAACAACGTCTTTTGGATTGGTAGTAGTTTCATTGCATTTTGAATAGTTGACAATTTAATTCAACTTGTCTGATGATAATTGTGACTGGTCGAAACTTTTTACCTACTTACTCTTTCTTAAGAGAAGGTACAGAACTGTATCCCATAAATATGAAACTCTTTAGATTAATATACCGGAATCGTGTAATTATATAAAGAGTACATTAGCAATTCTGACATGTCGAAACGAAAGAATTAGCTGCGCTTTCCATACGGACGTGTCATGACGTACCGAATCTTCAAAGAGATTTTTTTTTCTTTAACCGCCTTTGATGCACAACATATTCACACCCCTTCTAATGCACAACATGAGTCAAAAATGACCCGCATTCATTTTCTATTGTTATTTCATGCTGGCGGAGTACTTTTTTTGTTCTATCTTTTAAAATTAATTTCTTAAAATAAAATACAATTAAAATAATCTTTAGATATTCCAAGGGTTCTTTAGATACCTTGTTTTTGATTACCGCTGATCATTATTTCCATTCTTCCTTTCATAGTTTGTGAACAAAAATAGTTTTTATATTATTACATGACGTTTACACACATGGGTCAAAATTGACCCATTCATCCAAGTGTGACTAAATGACCTAAAACTATTATAATTTGCTTCAAGTCATTACTTTAGCAGTGAAGGAGGTCAAACATTTGTGTTTAATATTTGCAACGTATTTATTTGTCATTTTGTCACACAGCTTTGAAAACAGAGAACACGGTAATTGAGCTGAGCTGTATCAGTAGTTTAACAACTGTAAACAGGGCAACTGCAGGGAAACTGTTATTTACTTTGTAACCTTACCGAAAATGTAAAAAAAATGACCTAAAAAAAATCAAAAAAAGAAAGAATAACAAATAACTCGAAAATGTATTAAAATAGTAACAGTGGAATGTAAACGTACACAAACTTGGGCGTCAAGAATATACAGTATTTGTCAGTTTGTTGAAGTTACTAATATGTCCGCTAGGTGGAAGTATTGTAAAGGGTACTGTTTGGAGTGAGCGTTAACTGATGCAGTACAATGCAACTGCATGAGTTTGGTCTTCTCTTGAAGCAATTGATGATATTCATCTTTTAAACCGCAATGAGAACCCAATTTCAAGTAGTGTATATAACGATTACATAACATAAACATCTTTTAAACTGCAATGAGAACCCAATTTCAAGTAGTGTATATAACGATTACATAACATAAACATTACACTTTTTGTCACAAACACGGTGCGGTGGGCTCCAGCTAGCCCCCCAAAACAAAGGACCTGCTCTAAAAAGAGCTTACCAGAGATGGAACAATGTGATTTCCTAGGAATGTTGTCGAAGTGAACGTTTGAAAAGTTAACACTTACAGATTTACAGTGTTGCATGTTCATGGAACACTCTAAAATTGTCCTAATTGAAAAATTGGCTAAGCTAGGCCCCGGCATGCCCCTGAGGATAAGCAGCTTGAATAATGGATGGATGGATGATCACATACAGGTTCAGGTCAGAATAGGCAACATGATGCTAGTTGCTAGCACGTCTGCTAACAATTTTGAGTTTTGAGGTTAGAACCTCGGCATCAGCTTCCTCCTACATTGCAAAAAGATGAATTTTTCAATATTAGGTTAAATGTACCGGTAGTTTAAAATCGTCCATGGGTGTGAATGCTTGTTTGTCTATACCTGTATGTGCCCGACGATCAGTGAGCGATCTGTCTCGTGTACAACGCCTGGTGCATAAACTCAGTTGGGATCGGCCTCAATGAGGATTACTTGCAACAGAAAATGGATGAATGATGGTTCGGGTAGTGGATAAATTGTTCAAGTATATAGTGTAAACAAAGCAGCACATAGTGTGGAGGAATACAGGGTGAGAATGACAGATGGGTAGGGACAGGGCGATACGGACAGAAGGAACAACAGATTTGTAGTGACAGGCTGGCTGGTCACAACTTTTTTTTTTCTCGACTAAAACCTGCACCACGACAATGGAAGCCAATTCAAACCAGTTGGAAAACGTCAGACTTAAGTGCACTCGTGTTTCCTGTGTCAATTAAAATTTTTCAGTTCAAGGGCCAAACATTTTCTATTGCACTTGTCTTCATGAGGGTTACGGGTGGGTTGGAGCCCATAGCAGCTGATTTTGGGTGAGTCGTGGGGTACATCCTGCAGCCGATCGCAGTCGAGTCAAGCAAGTACTCACAGTGCCACTCACCTTCACATCTATAGACAATGTAGACTTTAATGAACTCTGTTTTAGGAATGTGAAAGGAATTCGAAATATCTGGACAGACACCTCTTCAGTTTAAGGTTATCATGACACTTTTCTTCATTTTGCTAGAAACATGACCAGTGTCTGATCTCTCCCAATGTTGATACCTATGTTAACAATTACCCACAATTGCGCTAACTGCTGATGAAGTAACACCGAGGCCTCTTGGGAATGTTTAATGTGCCTCTCATTTGAGGCTGAGCTATTTGAAGTGCTGATCAAGCTCCCGAAACTGCTTCTCTGGGCTTCGATTTGAATGAGTCTGCCCCCCGGGCGCTTGTTTGTTACTCTGCAAGCATTACATTCATGTCTGTTGTCCCTTTTGCTATTCATAAATAAGTGAGGCATTGCAGTGTCAGTGGCTCTGTTGCTTAATTGCGGATGATCCCTTTTGATCAAATTTTGCTAATTTCCAGAACTTGGACATCAGCTACAGTGCATGTAAACATACCATACACAAGTGTGATGAGAAACAAAGAACCAGAAATGATACTGACTGGGACAAAGCAAAGCATCACTGATCAGTACAATTTTGGCATTACAAGTAACTAACTATAAATCACATGCCCGAGTAATATTTCCTAAGGAGATACTACCATAAATACAAATTCCAAATACAATTCCTGTATTTGCAGTCAGAATACCTATAAAACACGGTCAACTGACAGTATGGCTTGAGTAGTTTTACTTTATTTTACTTTAGGACATGTTGGATACATTTTTAGAAATGTTTTAAGCATCATACCAATACAAGCATTTTTGTCAACTTGGGGTTATCATCCCTACTTTCGACACTGAAGTATTTGTGATTTTCAATGTGCGTGGCTTGAAAAGGTGGCGCCTAATCTGTTGGAGTCAGTGAATGTCTGTTGATTTGGCTGCTGTTTACTGAGGACAGGGCTGGCTGTTTAGTGACTAAATTTTAGTCAGTCTGTGTTATGAGTTACTTGACATGAATGGATGTGCGTGCATGTAATTTAAAAAAAAATCTAGAAATGTAAGTCAAATTTGATCATTCTCTGTTGCACCATTGACCATCTGTTGCGGCACGCTAGTGTGTCGCACCACTTTAGTTGGGAAGCATTTCACTTTGCTGTGTGCATGTGGTGCGTGGAGACATTGCTAAAGATAGCTGTTTTGCCTGTTAAAACATCAAAGTATTTTTTTCTATTATTATCCATATTAAATATGAACATAAGATCTATTAGTATCCATGTGGGTCTGATGTGTGTGGCTGTGTTAGAAGTGGGTCAGTAGCGCACATGTGGGCCAGTTGCTCGTAGAACACAGTGATTGAGAACTGGGTTCACCTTGGTGTGGAGGTCATTAACTCACTAAAACAGTTTAATGCTAATCTGGGCCAGTTTTGTTGTGTGTGTGTGTGTGTGTGTGTGTGTGTGTGTGTGTGTGTGTGTGTGTGTGTGTGTGTGTGTGTGTGTTTCAATTTATTTATGGATTGTTATGGTTCCACGAGCAGTGTACTTGAGAGGTGTCCATCTTGGACCTGGTCACATAATTGTAGTGTTTTAAGTTGTGTTACTGTAGGTGAACAAAACTGAATTGTGGGCTGGTGGGGTAATAAGAATGCGCGGTTTTTCACTTTTCCTTGCACGGCTTGCGATCAGCAGCCATTCTGGTGACTTTCCAATCAATAATAAAATAGAAATGATTTATCAACCGTTTTGATTGGCCTAATTGTCGTCCAAGCTGTCCTCTGTGCAACTTTGACTGTCAGCGTGCGCTTGCGCGTTTGTCACGTGACCAGGCATAATAAACTCCCCTGCCAGCGCTCGCCTATTAGAGGTGCGCACAGCTCAACCAATCGGGGCGTGCGTACTGCTCTGCTCCCCGATGGTGGATTAGCCACGAAAGACGACCGCAGACTGCAGCTCTGCATCGTCCGTCGTCCAGTCACTCCACGTTGCCTCAAGCAGGACCGGAGCGAAAATGTTCAGGACTGCTCACTACCCGAGCGTGGAGCCCCCGCCCACCGCCATGCACGGTACCTGGTGGCTCGCCCGGCACGGCGCGGCGCCCGCCCCCCCGGCCGTAGCCCTGGCCGCGGAAAAACCCAAGAAAAACGCGTTCAGCCTCGCTAAAATCATGACCCTGGGCGGCAAGAAGGGCCAGCACGGGACCGACGCGCACTACAACAACAACAACAACACGCCCTTCGCCATCCACTGCCATATTGGCAAGGAAATCAAGCACATTTGCAGCAACTGCAGCCGCGGGAATGACACGCAGGACGGTGAGTGAGTGGGTGAGTGGGTGGGTGAGTGGGCCGGCGTCGCGCGTGCACCCAAAGGGGGTGGGGGGGGGGGGCTGCCTGCCTGCGGCACCTCCATACCGGATACGCACATCACCAACGTCGTCTTCATCGCTGTGCAACACGCGTTCAGGCCATGAAAGCATGTGCACCCTTTACAACTTCCGATTTGGTTATATGCTGACCTGCAACAACTGGATTACGTTAAACAAAACACACATACAAAAAGAAAGAAAGAATGACATGGTGAGAGAAGCTTGTATTGATTACAAGGCTCCTTCAAGCCATTTCTACTTGAGTCTCATGACATCATCTCTCAGCCCTCATTTGATGCAAAGGAATGATTGGTTTTTTTTTTAATACTGTCATAGTTATCATTATGTTGGTTGTTGTTGACTTAGCGAGTAGTCCAAAAAGGACCACCCACCATTTAAAAAAAAAAAAAAAAGTGGCATTTTTTTTTGCTCCATTTCGATGAGTGCAATCACTTTTTTTAATGTAATATTTAAAAGTGTTTTTATTTTCATATTTTGGATGAGTGGAATCACTTTTTTTAATGCATTATTTAAAAGTGTTTTTACTTTCATATTTTATGTAACATTAATGAGACAAATTCTCAGGATATTTTAAATTTTTTATAGATTAACCACAATTTTGTCATGTGTATTTTTTTAGTCTAGTATTACTACAGTAAATTATTTTAAAAATTGTCCATTGTGCGCATTTCATCATTAGGTCTTTATTTTCTTAAATCATACATTTTAACTTTCTTTTTATATAGTTTTTCAAAATCATCTCATTTTTTTAGATTATATCCTTAAGATTTTTAAGTTTTAAATTTTGTTTACATTCGTGTTTTTATGTACGTTTCTTTCATTATGCTACATATTTTGTAAATAGTCAATTATAGCTTTTAATATGTCTTTTTATAGTTTTCTAGTTATTTTTTTTGTCACAGCAACATCATATTTTCACAGTTTGTTGTCACACAATGAACTCATTGCTGATAGTGCTATTTTTTTTTTTAAACCCAATTAATTGATTTGGCGCTGGTTAGATGTTGAAGGCTCCTGTGTGTAAATCACTTCTTTCCTGTCTTTGTCAAAGCTTTTTAATGACGTTGTTTGAATTCCACCTGGATTCACTCAACATTGACCACGGTGTTATTTATCAGGTATTGTGACGTTGGGGTTTGGTCTCCCGATATTTGCTGTGAGACAGTTGACCAGTCAAGTAGTGGGCTGCGCGCCCTGTGCATTACGTTGTCTTGTCCCACAACACCTCAGGCTGGTAGTGGCTGACATGCCTCTGAAGTGATACGTTTGTGTTGGCAAACACCATGGGAGCGACTCTGACGTAATTACAATGAGCCACTGGCCCGCTGTTGAGGGTAATCATGTCGACTGATGTGCTGACCTTGGCGCGCATTTCACACTTGGCTAGAGGTCGCCGCGCGCGTTCACAGTTGACGCAGCAGGTCATGTCAGCGTTTTCCATTTTGTTTGTTTGAGGATTTCATTTTACCTTGAAGCATCACTGTTAATGGAAAATGTACTTTCTCATCGCTTGTATGCAGTAAACCCTCACATTTTTACAAATTCGCCGATTGGCAGATATTTGTGTGGGAATCGGTCCTGTGTGGGAATCTGTTATGTGCTTGAAAATTCACCTATTCGCTGATTTTGTGGCCAGGCCAAAACAAAACAATATTCCCATCTAGAGGCATCTTGGTGTCAGGAAAGCATGTTGAAGTGAGTTGAGGAATTTCAGTTGCACATAAGTTATTTTACCACCATCTTATGGCTATAAGCCATGACAACTCTTTTTAAGGGGCAGGAGGGATCAATTGCTTGCAGATTTTCACTATTGGCGGTATACAGTAATCCCTCGTGATAACACGGTTCATCATTCACGGCTTTGCGGTTTCACGTTGTTTTGCATGCTGATTGGTTAAGGGACTGTCGGCTCATGTCAACAGGCTCTGTGCCTCATCGTTGTATAGCTTGTCAGAATTTCTCCCATGACAAAACCGACAATGTCGATGAAACATTCCATACAGTATGTCTAGAAACTGTCAAATGTTCATAAGAAAACATTCAGATTTTATTTTTTGAAAATAATTAGGCCTGAAAAAAGGTATAATATTTGGTTTCATTCAATACAGTATTGTGCTCTACGAAATAATTGTAAAAAAAAAAATAAGTTGAGTATTTCACAGATTTCACTTCTTGCGGGTTCTTTCTGGAACGTAACCCCCGTAATTTTCGAGAGATTACTGTATCCCCAAATAGTGGCGGAGCACTCCAGTTGGTGGTGTTGATAGAGATTACCGCTCTGATAAAATTCCATGGGAAAATGTTAAATTAAAGCTAACATGGATTCTATAAGTGTAGGTGTTGCTTTTCATGCTGTGTGGAGTGCAAGGGGGCACCAATGGTATTATCCAATTTGAACGACATTTTAAACAAGTGTAATGGTTTTATTTATGATGCGGGGAGTGGGAAGATGACCTTCAGTCAATTGCGCTTAAAAGAAATCAATACTGGAGTAAATGTGTTGGTGGTCCCCGCCATCTTGGTTGCTAATGCTAAGAAAAAAAATCCTTAGATGCTAGCACAGAAGACCAAACTATCTAACCATGTAGAGACAGGCCAGTGTCAAAGATGTCGTGTGTACTATTGTAAATGAACTGCAATATGGCGCAAATAATCATCATGTGAACATCTGGACGTTCTATGCTCTGCCATCTCGGTTGCTAATGCTTAGCTGAACGACCGACATAATTCAGTGACGAACGAGACAGCAATATGCGAGCTCCAGTAGTTGGAGTGCTTGTTGATCAGTCCTACAAAACTGCCAGATTTAACAATACACAGTACTCAAAGACACTTTACAGCAAGAATTAAGAAATACAGGATAAAAATATACAAAAGCAAAAATATACACACATTTCAAAACTCACAAATGTCAAGAAAAGAGAAACAAAATCAAGAAATGAGTAACACAGATTGAAAGATACATTTCGGAACAGGTGAGTTTTGAGAAATGATTTGATGGATGGGAAGTTACGGATGTGTTGAGGTAGATAGAGAGTTCCAAAGAGTGAGGTTGGCCACAGAGAAGGCTCGGTCATCCCCCGGTTTTGTGCTTAGCCATGGGGATGTCGAGGTTTGCATTTGACGAGCGGAGGGTGCGGGAACAACTGTATAGGTAGTAGAAGGCCGGACAGGTACGAGGGGGCCTGACTGTGAATTAAGATTTAATAGCTTTCACGTTCAATCATGCTTTTGAGTGTACCGTGGGTTGTCTGTTTACTATAGGGAGCTGTTTAATGCCCTTCGGATTCGACAACTTTGTTGTGACTTGGAGGTGTAATGAAACAAGTTTTTGATGCGTAACCAAACACGGCACTCTTAAGGGTGTTGTCTTTTTAATATTGAATGAAGCTCAGCAAGAGTTCCTCTTGACGATGCGCAGTTGAGCCTGCTAAGAGTTTATTGGCAGATTTATCTAAAACACTTGCAGCATATCCTGTTTGGCAGTTCAGAGTATGTCTGACATACTGATGTGTCCAAAAATTACCACCATCTGAAAAAAACATGGCAGGTTTCCCCCAAATTTAATGTTAGAGTTTTATATTAAAACAAAAATTTGTCAATTGGGGGGGGGGAAGAGTTTTATATTAAAATAATAATTTGTCAATTGGGGGGGGGGGGGCTCAAAGAGAAGGTGTTTTTTGTCTTCATGCAGCCTGTTTTGGAGAATTGTTTTTCATGCTCCTCTGTTACTTCAGAATTCTGGAGGCGGCTTGGCCCAGATTCATGCTGCTTGGACTGTAGTGAGCTTAAGTGCTGCATCCACTGCTCACTCTTTTGGCACCGATAGCGTCACCTTTGCAGCCTCATCTAAGCTTTCCTTGTCTATCGTTTGCTCCCTGGCAGCCGAGGAGGTCGAGAGGCTGGCCGTGATGCGATCCGAGTCCTTAGTCTCCGGCGCCCACACACCGCCCATCCGATGTCGGAGCAGGTTTGCCACGCTAGGACGCCTCCTCAAGCCCTGGAAATGGAGGAAGAAGAAGAGCGACAAGTTCAAGCAGACTTCAGCCGGTATGTTTCGTGATCTCATGTTCATTTTGAACAGGCACACATCACCACCACCAACCATTTTTGTAATTTGTGCAAAAAGTAAGATTAACTTAATTATAAAGCAACATGCAAATGGAAAAGATGAAGATCTGTGTCCTGTCTGAGTTTAGTTAAAAAGTTGTGATTTTATGATCTTGTTTTGGGATGCACCTTAATGGTACCTTGTTTGCTAATACAGTACTAGCTTTGAGCATATTGGGAAGCCAAAGTAGGTGACTCTTGAGAGGCAGTCAAAGGGCTCAGCCATACATATTGTTAAAAGGTGGGTGGGGGGGGGGGTCTTTGAAGTGCTATGTTTGTGTTGGCCTGTGGAAACTATTCTAATGTAACTGAATTGACAAAATAAGAAAATTTTCGCAACTGTCATTTTTGTTTATTCGTTTGCCAGCAAGCTAAATTGTCAACCATTGAGAACGTAAAATGTTTGCATGCAGTCTAAAATGATAAAAACAAGAAAAAAAATGTCCATAACCAATTCTTTCTGTTATTTGGCCATCCGTTCTTATATTAGTAGGCTACTTTATCATCAATGGATAAAGACGTTGGGATTAGATGAACAGGACTGTACCATATGAATTCTGGGGCGGGGGGGATTCTAATGGGTTGAGACTCAGTGTTGCTCTCCGCAAAGTTTCGTGCTAATTTTTTGTGTAATTTTAGCTAATTCTATCGTTTTTCTTTGGCTGTAGTTAAGGGAGCAGGGAGAGCGGGGGGGCGGGGGGGGGCGTTTAAAAAAATTATTAAATTGCAGTCTAGAGGCTGCTAGAAGATGAAATTGTTTGGCATTTTCAAGCATCCTTTTTGAATTTCTTTCCCATCTGGCACACCACTCACGTGAAGGAGCTGGTTTCGTGTCGAATGTGGCCGGGATGTAATTTGTCGGTTCTGACGCATCCCCGATTTCTACTGTCAGTCCGTTGATGGCAGGGAGGTTCTTTTGTCAGACTGCATCTTCTCAGGTTGGGAACGCAAGAGACAAACAGAGCTGAATCTTGTCTCCACAGGACAGGATGTTCTGGTTTACTTAGTTCCCTGAAGATGTGCTCAAAAGGACTAATGAATTAAAAAAAAGGACATTCAGTGTTTATTTTTGTCTTTGGTTGCTGTTCTGCAGCATTGGGAACATGCAAAAGTACAACGTTTGGATCCAAGACACAGTTTTGACAGCGTTTATTTACAGGAGGTATTTATTTGAGCGGAGGCCTTTTTAGATGTTATAAATTGTGAGAGAGGATGCTTGATGTGGTGCTGCTCATTCAGTGGTTGATCGAGAATTGTTACTTCTGCGTTTTTAAGAGGGAAGGAGAAAAGAAGGTATCTATTTGAGATGAGGACTTGTTGAGGGGAAGGTGGACCAAATTCTGTCCATTGTTTAGTTGACTTACATTTTACAATGAATTTTTTTTTTTTTTCTGAGAATTAAAAGTAACTACCGGTAGTCTGTTTGATTTTGCTTTTGGTTTCTGTGCACAAGGCATTTATTGGAAGGAGGCATCTATTTGAGATCAGGACTTGATTTGCAGAAATGCTTGTGCTGGAATGGCGTTAGACATGATGTCTGCTGATTGATGGAGAATTGTTCGGTCTTATCGGGGAAATTTCTGACCTCAGGTACATAACTGATCTGGCTATTTGGGTACAGGCTTTCATTCAAGTACACACTCCTGTTGACGAATTAGGCATGGCGTTGAATATTGCACAGCCTGCTATTTTAGGACGTATGCTAAGCAGCCTATTTCTTGTGGCTTTCCGCACGTCAGGCACTTTAAATTAAATGTATTAAATTGAAAGTATCTATTTGTGGAGAGGTGTTAATTCAAATGGATCTTACTTCTTGAGGCGGATTGTGTCTTAGAGCCGAGCCTTCTGCTTGAAGACATACAGTATGTTTCATTTCTCTTGTGGCTTTCTGCACACAAGCATTTATTGCTCGACAGGAGGCCCTTTACTTGTTTGTTACTTGTGGCGTTGGACATGCTGCCATCTGTTGATTGGTTGACTGAGATGTGTTGTGTTACAAAGTTAAGCAGTCGTTGATAAAGGATTGTCATGGCTGCTATCGTTAAAATGAGACGTCTAACTGGGGAAGAGGCATTTATTTCAGAAGGCACCACATTTAGGCAGGACCTCTGTTCATGCAGTGGACACACTTTCATGCATTTGTCCAGGATTTCTTCGTTTTATTTTTTTTTTTTGTGTGTGTGAATTTCTGCGCACCAAGCCTTTATTTAAAAGGCCTTTATTTCAACACATTTTTGCATAAGGATGAAGCTGCTCCCCACGGAGTAATTGATAAAAAATTGTTCCTTTGTTACAAAGATAACACTGGTCAAAAGCAAATTTGAATAAGAGATCAGCTTTACGTGTCCCGAAACGTATCTACTGTATGTATTATCGTATTGTTTACATTCAGTCTATATTGCAGCGTCTCCTCACAAGTGTCACTGGACAACATAACAAGGCAATAGATGCTCCATGGAACCAAAAAGCTCTTTTCATTTTTGTATATATTTATTTAGCACCTGTTTTGTTCGACATAAAGGTCGCTCTTCAACTAATCCACTTGGCTGCTATTGTTCTTGCGATATTGTTTTGATTTGCGGTAGCTGTGGATTGCATGCGCACTTCAACTGTTTTGAAAAGTATAGAACAAAACTCAAAAATGCTCTTCCCTCATAAATTGTGTAAATGCTTGAAAAGCGCTTTCTCTAAGCCAGTGAGATCACTCGAACGGAGCAGTAATCAACAGGAAACTGTTCGTTTTATTCAAGCAAATTGTCACAACCCATTAATGGTCACAACATTTCCTTGGGGATGAATTAAGTATCTGCGTCAGCTCACCTTGCCGTCCCCCTGGCTAGCAAGCAGATATGCCCCCTTCGGAGTTGGATGATGTCAGACTAGTCTGCGTGGATGCCATTAAGTGCTCGGAACGTTTTATGATGCCATGACATCATTGCTATTCTGGCTGTGATCTCACCATTTGTTCATTTCACGTAAAGGTGTCCCATATTTTTGGAACCGTTTGGGGTTGAGAGTCATGGAACAATCGTCTGCCGTATTTTCCATTTTATTCGCATTTTGATTTGAGGCCAAAATGATATTTTAAAACACAACAGAAAGCAGTGGTATTGGGAGGAGGTAATCCCGAGTGCTCTCATTCAGTGAGGAGTATTGACTCTGATGGACCTTTTGAACCCCGTTCAAATTGATCGGCGTGCTTTCGGTAAATGGCACATTTGCCGCATGCAATCAGTCAACGCTGAGATAGTTGGCAACATCGCCACGTTGACCTTATTTGAAGGAAAACGGATGACGCATTTCTGATCCCATACATGATTAGGTGCACTTTTCTTCAACAAACATACAAATTACTTATTTGGTTCTGTCACGTTGAGCACTCGGGTGGCGTAAGCAATGAATAAATACCCAATTAAGAATTGATCGGTGGTGGACAATTGATCAGTTGTATCTTGATGCAATTGAGGTAAAATGAAGTGCACTAGTTTGCATCAGAAATGTTTATTCTTTCTAGTTTATCCTCAAGTAGAACAGGATGCCTTCCATGAAATAATCATCAATATGATTTTAATTCTAAACACTCTTAGCATGTTTTTGTGCCACCAATTTGGATAGACACAATACAAGTTGAGCTCAATCCACCTTAACTCCCGCTGATTCGGCACAACTCCTCTGGTCAACATATTTCAAAGAATATTTTAGTAGTTTTCCCAATTGATATACAAAGGAGATTTTAGTGGAATGCCTATCCCGGGTCTGCATGAGAACTACAATTTTTTTTGCCCATCCTGAATTACACTCATTACATCGTAGCAGACTTCATTTTTCGTCATAGCTCCATCTTCTCGACCTGATGGGGCCCTGCTGCATTTGTGCTCACTGCAAGCGGACCGTAATGTCCAAAAGTGGAGCTATACTTTTCAATGTGCAACTTTTCTGTATTGGCACCATAATGAACTGCCACTACCACCACTAATAATTAATCTCAACTTTTCGTTGCCGTGGTGTGATTGAACTACAGTACATGCTCATTGGCTAGAGCTGCATGCATCACATCTAATTCAGAATATTTGATACATGCATGACTATGCTTTTATGTGCGCGTGTGTAAGGCCCAAATACAGATTTAAAGCCCAGTGTATGAGTCTCATTGAGTTTTAGCCAAGCCTCTGATGTTTTTTCCGTTAATGCCCGAGCTCTTCATTGATAAGTCCCCATGAAAATTTTAATACTCTCTTTTTCAAGCTTACAGGATTGCCTCAGGAACAAAAAAAAAAAAAAAAGAGAAAAAAAATCAGCGTTGAGCCTCTGGGCTTTGGTAGGACGTGTTCCGACTATCTGGGTCACTTCGCAGTGGAAGTGAAGCATTCTCAGATCAATACAGGCAGAGCTCAGATATGCCAGTCTGATTTAATATGCCCTGAGCCGAGTCTCTGATGAGCGCCTAATCTTTTCATCTCGCGCTGCAGATTGAGTGGCTACTCGGGCCCTTCCAACTCAACACAGGGCTGTCCTAAAATAGAACTTTATTTTAAGGCTTTTTCCTGATTAGCACCATTCTACTTGCACGTGCCTTTAGCACTGAGACGTTTATAGCACATCAGTTGGCTTTAGCTTTACATCTTTGCTAATTATTCTTGATCAGCGCCACCTTTCATATTAGTAATAATGAGAGCAACGATGAAAATCCATGCTTGAACTGTTTCCTTTCCTGCTACTGTCTGACTGACTCTGGCACTTTTCTTTTGGGGCACCCTGAATAATCAAACGGCACATTTAAACAATGCTCTGAGTTTCTGAATAGTTGGAGTGAAGCAGTGTGCGCTTGTAGCGTATTTCTGAACACACACATGATTCGGGAGTGGGGATTTTGGGACCAAGTCCAAACTCTATTGTTCTTGGTCTTGGTTTTTGTAAAATGTCTGCAAAAAAGTCCAGGGTGACTTTTTTTTTTTTTTCTCCATCGTCATGATGCAGCGGTGTCTCTACTTACGATATTAATTGGTTCTGGAAGACATTTTTTAACTAGAAAATTTTGTAAGTAGAGACGCGTTTTCCATGTAAAGGCCCTAATCCGTTCCAAGCCCCCCCAAAATTCAGACATAAATGTTTCCTAAAGCATAAAAATACATTAAAATATGAACAAATGCATTTTACAATTAGATTATTGCACAATAAGAGTTGTGCATCATGTAAAAAACAACTTGAGTAAAGAATAAAAATCGTCATTTAACTTTTCACTGCGTCCTCATCGTTTTTTGCTCTTTTGTTCACGTTCTCTCTCAGAAGTGGTTTTTGTCTGGTGTTTTGTAAAGAACTGATCCGAGGACATTTGCTTTTGTTGGCTTTTAAGAATCCTTCGAAAATGTCCAAAGCAAAAATCAGCATCGTGAGCGATCGCCGGACTGGTGAACACTTTTTCTGGGTGATTCACATTTACGTAAACCTATCGAGGAGCGAATGACGTGGACTCTGTATAGACACATATCTAACTATTTATCTATCTACACACACAGACACATTCGGTAGAGTTCCCTCTTAGCCAATGGGATGTCAGGATGATGCTCAGTAATAGCCAAGGGTAGAGCAGCTACAAGTATGTTGCGATCAGGAAACTCGGCGCTGCGATTAGCAGCCCATACTGTATTTTTACCTTTCATATCTTGAAATTTCTTTCGTAACAAGAAGCAATATTTTACTGTTGAGGCGTTTCGTAACCTGAAAATTTCGTATGAAGAGACGTTCCTGAGTAGAGGAACCACTGTACTTATACTCCGGTGCGATTTATAGTCTGAAAAATTCATTACTCCGAAGTCCATGAAACGCTCCATAGTGTGTGCGCGTGCGTGTGTGTGCGTGTGTGTGCGTGCGCGCACAGCATTTTTCCACGAAGTTACCGTTATATGAGCATTCCTTGCCAATTATTGTTACCTGTCTTTGTTTAAAAAAAAAAGCAGTCATACAAAGGCATGTATGCACAGCCTCGATTTGTCATACAATCACTGTAAAGCGATCATTCCTTGCCAGTTATTGATGATAACTGTCGTCTCTCATAATCGAAATCAACAAAAGGACTTGGTTATAATCCACAGGGTCAAAAACAGGTCATTGCAGGCTTCGGGACTGTCACACAAAGGCAGTGTAGGCGTCAGTTATTCAATTACCTTGCACAGTAGAAAGAAACAACGACGAGAAGCAATCCGCAGCGGGAGGATAGGAGGGGGAGGGTGAAATCGCGCACCTTTCAAATGGTCTAGTGTGAGTAATTTTGTAATGACGTGTGACTCGAGGCAATCTATTGCAGTGGTTTTACAGTATGTCATTATTTGCACTGAATGTCTTTTTTTGTGCTCTTTGGACTTTTCTGATGAAATCGCCTGCAATTCTAAGTCTAAGCCTCTACCAATGCATTTGTTTTGGGCTGAGTAGCTCCGGCTCGCACAAAACGGGATGGGGATGTCTGCCAAACAACACGATGATTGTCGAATCTCAAAGACACAGGAATCCTCATTAAGGCTTTTGACTTAATGGCGTTGCGTAACCGCGCACATCCTGTCGCCTAGCCGTTATGTCACATAAAGCTTTGTGTACTTTTCATATTGGATGCAACTGAACTATAATCCCTGAGTTTATGGCAGCACCGGCCGTTATGTGTTGACCTTTTTAGTCAGGCTTTCTCTCACTCTGCCCCTGCTGGTTTATACTTGGGTAAACGTAAACCGGGGTGTTCCACAGGTGCTGGGAATGCTTTGCTGCTGTTCGATGATGGCATTTGATTACGTTTTTGACCTTGACCCGGTGGGAAATAAAGGTTAACTGAATGGATAGCGAAGCAGGTGGAATCACCTGCTTCGATGGCAGTGAGCACAATAACACCACCTGTTGTGTTAAGCGGGAATAGAGCTCAATTCCCCATGGCTGACCGTACTTCTTTCAAAAGCAACTTTGTTCGAGATTGAATTTGACAGCACATCTGCTGGCTGCATCCAAGTTAGTTCACTCACTAGTTTGTCTTCATTTTTTTCCGATTCTACACAATTGATGAAATTCTCATAGAATGAAAAAGTTCCTGTGGTGTCATTCGAGGCCGCTGAGTCACCTTTTTCATGATCATTCTCCCTTCATGAGCTCGAATCGATCAGCATTTTTTTGTGTGTGTTTTTTCCACTTTGGAATATAATGGTGCCTGATATATTTTGAGTTGTTTAAATGTTCGGTGGAATATTTCAGGCAGGCCTGTACTTTTGCCGTCTTTTTGGGGGACACCTCATGGCCATTGTAGGGTTTCAGTCCGTCACGGTGCGATGTGTTACCAACAGTTTTCTTGGCAACAAAGAGCAACTATAAAAAACCACTGGATCACCGGGCCGCCTCGATCATTTTATTGCAACTTATAAATTCAGCGCCCTGCAATTGGCTGGCAACTGGTTCAGGGTGTCCCCTGCCTACTGCCCGAAGATGGCTGGGATAGGCTCCAGCACCCCCCGCGACCCTTGTGAGGATAAAGCGGATCAGAAAATGAATGAATGAATTATAAATTCAGCACGGGATCAAATAATGAATTGCCCCACTTCTACTATGTCCATCCTGCTTGATCTGAAAGAATAACTTAAACTCGATGAAAATACGACCTTTGTTCTTGTGAAATGAGTGTAGCTGCAGCACCCTCGTTTCTTTATTGTCCACACGTTGGATGCTATTTTAATACACGCTGTCATAGGGTGAGTTAATTTCGAAGTCACAAATGCTCCGAAAAGACAGCGACGATTCATTTTAGCCGGCGCTCCTGGATCATATGTGAAGCACACACGGTGCACAGTGTTGCAGCTCATCCTCATTACACTTTCTTAATTGGTTTTTATGCCGGGGTAGATTTTCAAACACGGAATGTGATTTCTTAACATCTTTGCTGAAGCCCTCCTGACAGAGAATGTTAAGTGCCTCTACGTTTTGAAGCCTAAAAATAGATGGGCACAGTAGCTACAGGCCATTTTGTGCATTATGCGGCACACTAAAGTGTCGTTGGAGTAGTTTTTTGGGGGGTTTTGTGCTTTTATCGCGCCTCTTAATCAAGGCCCGATGCTCATATCTCGACAACACCATTCAGCATTTTAACGGTGTTCAACTCAATTTCCTCCGATTGTGCGTTAATCAAGCTGCAATCCACAGCAAGACGAGATAGTGATGATAGAGCGGGAGAAGTTCTCCCCTCCGCGTTCAGACTGCAGATGAATAGTGCTTACATGACGGGCTACTTTAACCATATCCCCTCTTTCTCTCCATGAAGCTTTTATTTTTCCTCTTGAAGGTAGCACTTCACCAAATACAGTATGAAAAAGTATTTGCCCCCTTATGAAATTCTCATTTGTTTTGCATGGTTGTCCCACTTTGATGTTTAAGATCACCAAACAAATGGGAAGATAAGACAAACTTAACTAAACATGAAATGCAGTTTTTAAAGTGTGATTTGATTTATTTAAGGGAAACAAACTATTTAAAAGCTACCCGATCCTGTGTGGAAAAAGTACTTGTCTCCTTGGTAAATCTTGAATTTATTGTGGCTTCTGACATGTTTCATCCCATTTTCGCTGTCCACACCCAAGCCTGATTACCCCACAGACCTGCTCAGTCAAGAAATGGCCGAAATGGAACAAATGGACAGTTATGCAAGAACAAAATGAAGTTATGCAATAAAATGCCAGCGAAACGGCAGATGAGAAATAAAGTAATTGATATCTAACGGTGTGGAAAGGGTTACAAAGTCATGTTGCCCATGTTGATAATTTAGCCAAACAATCGAGTAACTGCCGGTTTCCAGGATGCTAGTAACACTGTCAGATAATCTGCGCTAACCCTTGCAGCTCTGCTTACCATTTGGCTTTGATTTGACAGTGCGACCGTGTAATCCGGCATTGAACAGTTGCGGATCAAGCTGCTGAAACACTGAAACGTGTGCATTCAAAAGTTTCAACAAGGTCACGTTAGGCTTCCTCTTAGGCTGCAGCTCAGTGAGGATAAGAAAAAAAGAAAATGCATGATTGAATAAATATTCTTTCCTTCGCCGCTCACGCAGCACTGGAGAGGAAGATGTCCGTGCGACAGAGTCGAGATGAGCTCATCAAGAGGGGAGTGCTAAAGGAGATCTTTGAGAAAGGTAAGCTGCCTCGTACCGTATCATAATCATAATGGCGCGGCCCTTCCACTTTCAAATGATTCCTTTAAGAAGAAAAAAACTCGACGGCAACTGGCTGTTCTTTGGAGTTCATCTCTTCCTTAATCAGCAGTCTCTCAAGTGCACTTTTCAAGACTCACACAGGATATCGACTGATACAGTCTTTCATTATACAATTTTGCAGAGTGAGCAGAGGAAAAAAAATACTTCCATCCGAGAATAAAGTTACAGTATTCCTGGAAAAAAAGTCACAATTTTATGACACCGAATACTAATATGGGGAAAAGTCGGCGAATAATCATAAAAATGGTCTCTAAAGTGCACTTTTTAAGACTCACACAGGATATCGACTGATACAATCTTTCATTATACAATTTTGCAGAGTGAGCAGAGAAAAAAAAAACACTTCTATCTGAGAATAAAGTTGCAGTATTCCTTGAAAAAAAGTCACAATTTTATGACACTGAATAGTAATATGGGGAAAAGTCGGCGAATAATCATAAAAATAGTTGTCACTTTGTTTTTGATCCATATATTACAACATAAAAAAAATACAATTCCATGAGAAACAGGTCCTAACTGTACAACATCTTGTGATTTTATCAGAATACATTTGATTAGAGAATAAAGTTGGAATATTATGCCACCAGTCATTTTAATCGATACATATTTTTATGATTGTAATATTGAATAAAAATCGATATATTTTTTCTCCTTCCCTCTCTCTGCTCAGCAACGGGTGATTTTCGATACCCGGTGGACGGCGGAGTTTGTGCTCAGGAACCCCCCGTCAAGTCGTCTGTGCTCCTAGCCCCCAAGAAGTCTGTCACATACCCAGGTGACCTTCAGGACAACCACGCCAAGCCGCCGCTGTACCACAAACAGCCGCCAGCTCTCCCTCCCAAGCCTTTTGCTCGCATCCCAAACCATAGCACAGGTCAGCTCATCATTTTTGTTTTAAACTACTGGTATGATTTAAAAATGTGATATTTTGGGGATATCTTAGTTACTGAAGCAGGGTGACACAAAAAAAAAAAAAGATAACACATAACCCAGATCATACCTGGATGGTTACTGACTACTACTAATTGTATTTACAAAAAGAAAAAAAATTTCTTGGCCTCAAATCTAAAACAATCAAACCCAGCGAATATGGCAGTAATCAGTCAGAGTTCATATGTGAATTAATTAAACTACCGGTAATTAAAATGTTGCTTTATGAGGAAAATGCAAAATGCCCGTAAAATCCAAAGTATTTAGGGAATCGTTTTGATATTTTTAGAGATTGATGTGGGTGTGGGTAGAGATGTGCACGTGAATTTTCGTAACAACTAGACATATTTTTCTAACACTAAGCAGCGTTACACTTTTTCTCGATGGTGAAATTCTCTGGGGAGAAAGGGTTGTCCGGAACCTTTGATTGGGCCTTGAAATACGTTTTTGCTTTGTTCTATTGGAGTTGAGAGCCACTTCCTAAATACAATATTGTCGTACCCTCATTCAATTTTCCCATGGTCAGCCTTGGCCGTCATATTCAATCTGTCAGTCAGCGCAAAGTGGTATTAGGCTGACCTAATTCCATCACCGTGCGTCTGAGCTCCGCAAGATTTGTTGTGTTTGTGTCTGTCTGCTCAAACACAAGTGTAAAGCGTGTTAATGAAAGGCCTAATTTGAACTTTTGCCTTCCTCTCCAGATTCTTGCCAGCCAATGAAGTTGCCCTGCATGCCCGGGGCAAAGCACTCACCTCCACTCCCGCCCAAGAAAGTCATGATCTGCGTGCCTCCGGGGGGACTGGACTGCACCACGTCCCCGTCTCCATCACCCAACCCCCTCAGCGCTCTGTCCCAAAAATGCGGCCCCACCCAGGTGATGCCGGGCCACCATGGCGCCCTTCTGCCCTCGCAGCTAGCCGCGCTGTCCGCTCTCCATCAGAGCCACGGCCATCCTCTGCAACTGCAGTACGGCAGCTTACACGCGCCCAGCCGCATCATCGAGGAGCTCAATAAAACGCTTGCGCTATCCATGCAGAGGTTTGAGAGGTAAGTCGCCACCAGACGCCGGGGGTCATTCAAGCCGTTTGGCATCTTTTCCGATGCGTCTTGCGCAATCCTAATAAGGTTCCATATGTAGGCTAGCTGCCCACACTTGGCTGGATTCACTCTGCTCACACCAAGTGCCGAGTTTCCATTTATATTTTGGATACAAAAAAATTGGTCGCGTCTGTGTCCAGTTTTTCAAATCAATTTCACATGATAGCTACATATCTAGTATGACCATTTTTACACTGACTGATGACGTGAAACGACCCACATGCGCAGCTGCCTCTTGCGCATGTAAACAACTCACCAAAGTTAACAAGTCACAGTACAGAATTGACAAACATTAAATGTTACACAGCGTTTAGATGCCCTTCGGATATTCGATTCTATGCAGGAGTTTTTTTCTCATTATGCTACTGTGACACATCCCCAACTGTCTCCCATGTTGCATGCAGGATTTACCACTTGAATTGCCTGTAATCAGAGCATAAAGACACTTTAATTAGCAAAGCACATGCTGTTTATTAGGTGTTTACTTGTGTGTGTTGATATGTCAGGTTGCTTGCTAACATCAAACAGACCTGAATGAGGTCGCTCCGGTCCAAAATCAAAACTGCAAGGGAACACCGTGCAACGTGGCCTGATTTATTTGATTCGTGTTTGTGTGGAGACAACTGTGTGCGGCGTAGGCGTCCCCGGCAGCAAGTCGGCTTGACATAACGCGATCAGCTGCTCCTTAACAAGAGCTCCTTACTATCTTCCTGTTTGTAGAAAAGCAACATGATATCTGATTGGATCTTACGTAAGCTCCTACGTTGCCGTCTTGTTGTCGCCAAAAGCCATTTGGGCGGGGATGTAAGGATGTAAATGGTCATGACATAGTGTATAATTAGTCCGAAAGATGGAAATGATTATGTGATAACGGGGGTCATCGTATGAAACGCTGATGCGAATAAAGCTATTAATCAATAGGATGTATCAAAAGTGATGGCGGTAAACTGATTATATGCGGCCCGTGTATTTTGACACTGGCCAAAACAAAGTGTGCAGTAATTCCTTTTTATTTTCAAACCTTTTATCGAGACACTTTGGGAACTGGTTGAAATTCTGAAGAAAAAAATGCAACTCACGGAGTTGTCTCATTTTGCCTTCTGTCCTAGCTCTTTGTTGCACATCAACAATCAGTGCGCTCCTCAGGACAGAAGACAAGTGCCGTCAGTGATCATTGACTATGAAGACGACAAGGAGAACATGCCCTGCGAGTCCGACTATGAGGATCTGCCGAGCATGTACAAGGATGAGGATGACGTCGACGACGACGATGAAGACGACGACGACTCCATATTTACAAGTGAGTTGAGAAGTGGCGATGGTGATTTTTAAATGTGTTCTGCAGACATGTGACATGGAAAAAAAGGCGAATCTGCTGACTGTTCTCGAGCGTTTGTTTTACTATACAAAGAAATCAAAATAAGTGCTCTAGTAGTTGACAAAGAAACAGAACAACTTAGGCTAACTGTTAGCCTAGCTACGCTACAGATGGTGGTTGCATTGGTTGTATTCAATGTGGTGAATGGGTTGAGAGACATGTTCTCAAGACACTCAACACAACTCAGCTCAGTTCATTCTTGATCTATGTCAGACAAACCTTTGCTTTCTGACTAGCTAGTGTTCTATTTTCCATCACAATCATGGAATTTGGCGAATGGCCCAATTTGGTATTTACCACACACCAAAGGATTGCGCCATCATCAATGTTGGAACTGTAAATTACATTTACAATTGTCATAACTGACTGACTGCAATTAGGGGCATGACACTTTCCTGATGGCGCCATTGAATTAAATAGAACACTTTACTTAACTTGGAAATACTTTTTCTCATTTAAAAAGTCAATACAGTCAATGTCCTTGAGGCAACTGCAAAAGAATGGACCCTTTTTTTTTTCTCCCCCTTCTCTGTTTCCAAATCCCCAATCTAACCCAGATAAACGCAAGCTCTGAATTAATGCGGCCATCCTCAAAGTCAAACTCAAAAATTCAACTGGCACACTTGCCCCGCTTTAACGTGAGCAACATACCTGTACTGTAAAATAATGGTGTGCCGTTGTTAGACTAGAAGCCACATTGCTAATGTTATGCTCCTGACTTGCTGTTTATTAATATCCATGGTGCCAGCAAACTTAGCTAGCTACTTTCACAAGGCTACCAATGTGGTCCTGGTTTGTTTGTGTAGTTGTATTGCTTTTTGTTTGAATTATTGTAATTGTAAAATACAGCACTTTTAAGCTCTGTCATATCCTGCTTACTGATAGGACTATCGGGAAAGTCCTGGCCAACTCTCGCACAATGCGTTGAAACCTTATTCCTCAGCTGCTCTAATGCGGTCACAGGAGGTGACAGGACTTTTCCTAAACTGGCGTCGAGAAAGACTTGTCGAATTTCTCACTACCTTAATTTTAAGGAGTCCGTCCTGTTTTTAAGACCTTTCATCCGCCTTTGTTGAGTAACCTTAATATAAATAAGGCGAACGTCAGGCCACTCCTTTTCTACAGTACCGGTAGCTATTTCTCTGTAGATCTCTGTGCATTTGTTGTGACTTAGATTGGTTTAGCTGTCATTGGTAAGACCACACGGACTTGTAATGGGTGTAGTTGTTCTTTCATTTAAGAGAGGGTGAGTGTATAAATAAAATAATAAAAATGACAAGGATACATTTTTGGTATAGCAGGATTACCAACTATTTCAGAGTGCAACATGTTATTTTGACACATGTGCTCGACTAATCAAGGCCGTCAGGACTTGTCGTGTCACCTGATGTCTCCCATAATGCATTTGTGGTTTCACCTTCAATGCAGATAACCAAAATGTGTCCACAACTGTGCCTTCGCCCACAGAGGCACATTTTTCTGCTCTTATGGGCAATAACTGTTCAGGTCTGCAGTGCAATTTTTTTTGGAGGGGGGGGGGGGTTATGATGACAAAAATCCATCATCACAGTGAATGTCACCATTTTCCTGATGTAAAATACAAAAATCTAATCTAGAAAGTGTGTGTGTGTATCTGTCAGTCTGTGAGGCAAAGAGAATGAGGTGTGAAAGATTGAGACAGATTGTGTTCTGGAAGATGGAGTGTTTTTGTGAATGTGTTAGCAAGCGAGAAATGTACATGGGCCTGAGTTCTCTGCGTTTGTGTGTGGGGAGGGGGGGCGGGAAGTCAGCGGTTTATGGAATGGCACTTTTTGGTCTCTGCAGTGAAAGATTAATCGAGATGTGGCGTCTTGGATTCCGAAGGCCACCTTTTGTAATAGTATGGTCGTGAAACAAAAGACAGTTTTACAACAAGACCTGATGTGTCTTATCGATGTTCTGGAACACTTCAAGCAATTTCGTAAAATATTCAAAACATTCAGGTACCCCTCCCGCATGTTGTTTACGCATCCATTATTCAGTGCTTTAGTCGTAAGCTTTTTCTCTCCAGTGCTACTTTTGGTGGCACCTTCTAGATTTGTATTCACACCCAAGGCCTTGCAATGTTGAATTATAGGCACGCTGGCTCAGAAAGTGCTCCGCAAAGACTCACTGGCTATCAAGCTGAGCAATCGTCCGTCGAAGAGGGAGCTGGAGGAGAAGAACATTCTGCCAGTGCAGACGGATGAGGAGCGGCTGGAGTCCAGGCAGCAGATTGGTACCAAACTCACAAGGTAAGCTAGCGTGCGGATGTTGTTTGTGTTGGGCAAATGAATGTAATATCGTACATGTTGCAAGTGAAAAGTAAAACCATATTTCTGTCTCTAAATTTTGTGAAATCCATTACTTCTGTGCTAACTTTTGAGTTACTGGAGAATTCTAAAGTATGACACCAATACCAAATCTACATTCACATCAAAAAATAACTATTTTGTTGTAGAGCCATAAATCACAATGTATAAATTCATTAGTTCGTCTCTGTGTGCCCTGCGATTGGCTGGCAACCGGTTCCGAGTGTGCCCCGCCTACTGCCCGAAGACAGCTGGGATAGGCTCCAGCACCCCCCGCGACCCTTGTGAGGATCAAGCGGATCGGAAAATGGATGAATGGATGGATTCACCTCCAAAATATGCCAATTTGTCAAAAATCTTGGTATTATTATAAGATATTGGGACCAAGCAGTGCTGCTGTTATAATGACTGAAATTTAACTCTTTCATTCCAATGCCAATACTCAAAATTGGTGTGTGCGTACCCCATTCAGTCATACTCTCAAAACATAGAACGGCCAATCATAGCTCGGCATAGAATAGAGCTTCGAGACGTTTCCTGGTTTCACTACACTGACTTAAATGATGCATTTTACAATTTTTAAATAACATTTAAAACATATTTTTGCTCTTAATGATGATATTTAAGAAATGTGATTGGGGAACACCACAGGATAATCAGAATATTCTTTGAGAGACATCCAATTATTGGGCCTTTGCAGTCTTTGAACAGAAAGTGGCCTAAATGCTCAAATGTGTCCCAGTTGTCAGTACGTTGACCCTGCTTAAGTACACAGGGTGTCAAAAAGGAGTAGTCTGTTTGACATAAGCCAAATGAATCATATTGTATCATGTCAGGCTTTAGAGTAGTTTTATATGAATCGTGAATGCACATTGCAACGCTGCTTTTCGGTCAACAACAAGCAAGATTTTAGAAATCACACTCATGCTCCCTGGCTGCCAAAGTAAGTACCTTGTCTTAATTTGAGCTGACAAGACTTCAATTTCCTCTCCAACAGAGCCGCTATAAAGCTAATGGAAATTCGAGCCTTATTTCCCCACCTCCGCCCCCATTCAAACATTTCTTTATATATACCGTGTTTCCATTTTAACATCCAACAAGGATAAATTCTTTATCTTGCTGAAATGAGGCCCTTAAAATGGTGCTGACCTAATTTTGGCAACACGCCCCCCCCCTTCCCCCTCTTCGCTTATCTTCTCTTCAGTGCTCGCTCATCACACTGAATCATCACACAGTATCCGATTCCTCCACATCGCAGCACCACTTAAAGCCACCTCGACACCAGCAATTTACAAAGAAAGGAGAAGTCGGGAATATGGTTGCAAGCGAAGAAGGGAATGTTATCATCCGCCAATGTTGGCACAGGAGTCAGCTTTCCCCTCTGTGATTGGAACATAGTGCATGTTCCCAGAAGGCCTGCCTGCTTTCTTGTCGTGTTTCCAAAAAAAATCTCTTCCTCTCTTTCCACTGCTGTCACAGCGTTGTGTCCTGTAAGGTCATCTCTTTTGTGCCAGGTTAGGCAAAATTGTTCAGGATTGGAGTAAAACGTCCTTTCCTTTTAGAGACATGTATCAAGACAGAAAAAGGAGATTGGAAAGCTTATATATTATTTTAACTTTGTGGCAGTGGTTTACACTTTGAGTGCTGTTGACGTCAATTGCCGTCAACTGTATTTTTTTTTATAGGAAAGGGTGAGTCTTGGCCAACTGTGGTTTGATCATTAAACTAGGAAAGTAAAAAAGAAGAAAAAAAACTGTGACCATCATACGGCAGTATTGTCTGTTTTGGGTGAAATCACCTTTTTTTGTTTCTTTTTTTTTGTTTTTTTTTTTGTTTGTTTTTTGTTTTTTACACACAGGTACAGATGACGACTGACAGAACCCTTTCTACCTTGTATCAAAACAATGCTTGATGCTTGTGAACATAGCGGACCTCTGAAACTTTGACTGTTACAAGCAGCTTATGATTGGTCCAAGTGTTTGTCACATTAAATTACAATGAAGATTGTCACAAAACAGAGAAAAGATGGCAGAGATGTTTAAAATTTGGGAATAGAATCAGTGATATAATGTACACATACGCACATCTATGCATGATGCACGCACACACTATGAAATACTACTACCACTAAATATGAGTGTAAGATTGTTACACCGGTGAATATCTGTAAAGATATTTTGCCATCAAAAGCACAATTTCATTGTTGTTGCCCCAATGTTACAGAAGAAAAAAACTGTTCAGTTGTTTGAGGTGTTACTAAAGTAAAATTATTTGTGTAGAAGTCACTGTTGTACATACGCTTGTTTTCTGTGTGTGTTTTTATGGAGGTGGGGGTCCAAAATAGGTCAAACCAACCCATGTTCTACTGCTCACTTAGACTGCTGCACAAACTAATCTGTTGCGCACAGTTCTTAACCTCGAAACGTTGCATGTCGTAGGTGTCATAAACTGAGAATCCCTTGTGAATCATTTCAAAATTGAATCTGTAGCAAACCATTTAGAAAGGTGCATTTGCTCGTCCTTATAATGGCATACATTTGGAAAGATGATTCATTTCCACTTTAAAAGATAACATTTGTCAAATGAGCAGCACAATTGGACATGTGAAATGTCCCAAATTGTCACAACAGTTGATATTGTGCTATTGACTCCTGTTTGGCGGATTGGATCACTGAAGATTCATCCGGAATGAGGAGGGGAAAAAAAAAAAACAAGGCGTATTGGCAATTGAATTCTTTGTGTGTAGGAGTCTATCAGCATGGCACATCTTGACTTAATGTTTGCCCACTCTTTCCTTTTTTTTTTTTTTTTTTTTCTTTTGCTGCAATAGTGCTCCAAATCTGTCAGATTCGCACATGCGCACTTCCGGTGTTCTATTGGATTCCTTTCAAGTTTGCTTCCGATGAAGCCACCCTTTTGTTGTCTTGTGACGTATGTTTGGAGTCACCCTTCCTCTGGGGACATCTGATGGTTTTCAGATAAATGTAGTTGTTGTGTTTTTTTTTTTTTTTGTTCGTTTTTTTAACGAATCGGCCATGCTTAAGTTAAACCTTCATACTGGGCGGGCACATCTGGATGTGTGTTATTTTTAATGAGGTGGCAACAATCGATCCAGTGCCTGCCGACTGCTCTAAAGCAGGGCCCTGACACAGTTGCTATAATAAGAGTACCAGCAATTGTTTTGGTTATCTTTGTCACTACATCTGCTTATCAATTTAAATAACCCTCAAAATCTTTTTTCTGTGTGTATTTGGATGAAATATAGTTCCAATGTCAAAAGTATTTTGAGTTATCGTCTAATGTCTAATGGAACATTTACACTCAATAACCACAACATCCAATACACCAAACATGTCAAATAATGTGCTGACCGTGGATAATTGTTGTATTTCTCACTAGGCGCTTAAGTCAGAGGCCGACGGCAGAGGAGCTGGAGCAGAGGAATATCCTCAAACGTAAGCATTTTTACTTTTCACACTTCAACACACACAGAATTTATTTATATACCAATACCAAACCACATCCAGCACGTTACAACAGCATGGCTTTGTCGTCAGCGTGCGGGTACTAGACTGGCCTGCCTGCAGTCCAGACCTGACTCCCATTGAAAATATGTGGCGCATTATGAAGCGTAAAATACGACAAAAGAGATACTGGACTCTTTAACAGCTGAAGGTGTACATCAAGCAAGACGGGGAAAGAATTGCACCTACGAAGCTTTGACAATTGGTGTCTTCAGTTCCCCAACGTTTATTGAAAATCTATGGCTTCAACACATTCCAAAATGCTTTCCAAGCTTTTTTGGAACGTGTTGCAGCCATAAAATTCAAAGTTAATGATCTATTTGCTAGATTGGGATGGTGATCGACTGGTTAGCATGTTTGCCTGACAGTGCAGAGGTGCACAGTTCGATTCCTGGTCCGGCCTTCCTGCATGGCAGGTTCATGGAACTCTCTAAGTTGTCCCTAGGTGTGATTGTCAGCGCGAATGGTTGTCCGTCTATGTGTGCCCTGCAATTGGTGGGCGCCAGTTCGGGGTGCACCGTGCCTGCTGCCCGATGTCAGTTGGGATAGGCTCCAGCATGCCTGCGACCGTTGTGAGGATAAGTTGGATGGCTGGATGATTTGCTAAAAACGAGTTGATCAGTTTGAACATGAAATCTCATCTTAGAAGTGTATTCAATGAAATATATGTTGAACAGGATTTGCAAATCATTGTATTCTGTTTATGTTTAAAAACGTCCCTACTTCATTGGAATTGGGATTATAGTTGGTCACTTTTATAAATTACCGGTAGTATAAATACAAGGCAGACATCGAGCAAGACAGCAACATTAAAACACACCGTGCTTTGGCAGAATAATAAGTGGTTTGCATCATTGCCTGTAATTTGGTGCTTTTTCTATTTTGAAAGTTGATAAAATGCTAAAACGCCGTTATGCTAGCATACAGTATAGCAAGAACCCGAGTATGGAAATGTTTAGTGTTATTATGGCCCACACGTGATTCGGTGCATTTCCGTGTGGCTTAAGTCCATATTTACTGATTTCGATGATAAAATGTGTTGCCTGTTTGTGTCACAAGCCTTCAATTTATTTCATCTCAGCCTGACGTTTCATGTTGGAAAAGGCGAGCGGGGTTCCCCGAGGAAGTAGACTCTGGCGAGATTGCTTTCTTAGCGTCACCGCACACCCGAGTTATATCTGAGAGGCGCAGCCCTTTTGCCTGGTACTCTGTGACTTTGACATCAAAGTGTGATTTACCGACATTCCTGTTCCACCCGGAGGCTCCGCCGACGAGACGACACGTGGTAAAAAAAAAAAAGTCAAAAGAATTTACGAACAACCCATCATGGCCTCCTCCATCACTCGCTCGTGTGCAAAATTAAATCAATCGCAGAGGAGCGCCTCGATGCCAGATCTTTGAGAGATGCATTTTAATTGCCATGGAATTTGCAGCATACTAGCAAGTACGTTTGAACGTAGTTGTAGGCCAAATGCTACAAACGTCTCATTTCTCCATAATGCCACACAGGGACTGAGGCACGCGCGAGTCAAAAAGAGCTTTATTTTATAGCATTTGGCATACCTTATACCACTAATTAAGAAATTAAGTGAACATTGTTGATTTGTAACTTTATGGTTTACATTACAATGCTACGAGGTATGCACATGCAAAAGTAAATACCCCATAGCATTATGGGAACCAATGCCGAGCAGGAAAGAAATTGCATTGCAGACCATGATAAATCCATGAAAAGAAAATCAAAAAAAACAACATTGACTTACATGACTTTCGAACATATTTGTATGTTTTCCGTTTGGCATTGTTTCCATAATGCCACAGGGTTGTGCATACGGAACTCAAAAGGCCGTGGCATTATGGGGAAAAAAATGCAGAAGATAAATCATACACTGCATACACAATAAAAACATAAATTAAAATTGACTAAACAATTATACATACTTAAAAAAAAAGTTTTTCCAAGCATTTGTCTGACATTATACCAATACGTTCATATTCAAAACATTTTTTTTTACTCACGCATGTGCAAGTCAGTACTCCATGGTATTGTGGGAAAATGCTATGTTTGTAGCATTCAGCCTACAAGTACATTCAACATTGTGAGAACATTTGCGAGCATGTTCAAACGTACTTGTGGGAACGTGTATTTCCTTGTCAGAATATTTTTGCTCCATGCTTTCGCAAGATCCTAATATGAAGAATTGATCCAATGTTAACTTGATAATAGTTGGTATGGTAACATTTGTCTCGCAGTGTTCCACATGTTTTTTCACATATTACAGTGGCAGTCCAAGTACAAAAAGCGCAAAAGCAACTTTAAGGATTTTGCAATGTGGCCTGTAGGAAAGTAGCAAACTTCATACAAAAAAAAAAAAACCCCTTACATTGTGTATTTATGTCTGGGATTATTTCAAAAAGACTATTAAGAATGGATGATCAAATTTCTTACAAGAGCATCTTTCATATAAAATGTGCTAAGGCAGATTTTGCACATGTATTCAGGTACTCTATCTCAAAAGAAAGGGAAAATGCTAACATCACAAGTTGGCAAGCCTGGCCACTTAATAACATGTGCATTTTAATGAGATGGGACTTCTATTTTAATCCAGTTGGCTAATCAATGCAATCATGAGCACGCACCAAAGGGAAAAGTTGGGAGAGCAAAGCAATCGCGCTCCCCTGACATGCATCGCTAATGCTATTAAACAGCCAATGAATGATAAATGCTATTTGGGGTTACACAAGCATATTCACTTTAGTTGAACATTGCTCTCTAATTGGCCACATTAGGCAGAGCGCATGTTTGCTTTCCACGTTCATAATTGCATAACTGCAGTAACGCTCGTCCTTCTGCGCAGCTCGCAACGAGCAAGAGGAAATCGAGGAGAAGTGCGAGATTAAGCGGCGGCTGACTCGAAAGGTGAGTTGAAACAACACGACGAATGGTAGGCGGGCCATTGTTATGTGTTCCTTCCCGGCTGACGTTCGTCCTTGTTGCCCTTGGCCCCGGCAGCATGTCGGCTGCCAAAAGCCTCGGACCCCGTGGAGAGGTGTTGAGCGTGTTCCTGTCGTTTTCAATTAAGCAACTCTTCTTGCAACCCTGCAGGCATCCTGCTCTTGACAAAAGAAAAAAAAAATTGCTATGATCCTACATCTGCTGCGCTGTATACATCTTGTTAATACAGTGGGACTGACAAAATCAAGCTCCCCGAAAGTGGTATCATTTGGTTTTAGATGCAGAATATATTCTGCAAAGTTAAAAGCATATGAGGCGAGACTTCAGCTCAGTGAACATCTTAAGCAGTGGTGCGCCAAAGTACATGAATTCTGCTCTGTTCTTTAATTTGGCCCAGCATCCATTTACATTGGTATCAACAGTCCAGGAATATTTGTTGCATTACCGGTAATTTTTTTTCTGTCCCCCCCTTCCCCCCAGTTTATTTTTTAATCATGCATCTAATTAACTCACTGGTTAATCATTTTATTATAAATAATAAAATAAACATGAGTAAAATAGAGAATTTCATCCCTAGACTATGTCAAACTTTTTTGAATTGCTGAATCAAAATACAATTATTTGCAGTAATCCTCTGCAATTCTCTCTATATGTACGACAGCGTAAAAGCCCAAATGAATGTTGCGCCACCCAAAAGGTTTATATAATTGCCAATAGATTCCACGTGATGGCACCAAAGCACTACTTTGGTATTAGACAGGGCTTTGTCGCCTTCTTGTGGTATTTCAGAAAGAACAAAATAGGCGAGGTTTTCAGCACATAACGGAAGATGGATGGGAAGGGAAGAATTGTGAATAGACAAGTTAACATTGACATTGGGGAAAAAAGGTTTTACCTTCTCAAAGATCTTAATTCGACGGGGCATGCTTTAAACACCTTGCTTCGCATAGGCACCTGCTTTTAGAAATTAAATAAATGCCCGGCTTCAAATAGATTCCTGTTACTCTCTGCAGGTAAATAATCTCATGCCTCCTCAAGCACCTGACTTCAAATAGACTCTGATGAGCTGCAATTGAGGTTGGAAATATCTCTTCAAAGAACCATCTGACTTCAAATAGACTCCCATCTAAATTCCTCACCAAACACCTTACTTGAAATAGACACCTGGTAATTTGCAAACTCCAAATAGTCCCGCCTTTAGACATTTGACGACACAAAATGGTTGCTGCATTAGGGTTTCACACCACAATAATCAACATTGTTAAAACTCTGGCAGCGTGACTGTCGACACACTATTGAACCAGCTGTTGTTGTTCTAGCTGAGCCAGAGGCCCACCGTGGAGGAGCTGAGGCAGGCCAAAATCCTCATCCGATTCAGTGACTACGTGGAGGTCTCAGACGCCCAGGATTACGACCGGCGGGCAGATAAACCGTGGACCCGGCTCACCGCAGCTGACAAGGCCAGTAGTGCTTCCTGCTTAATTACATATATTCTGCATGTTTTCCCACAGTTTAAAACAAATTAAAAGCTCCAAATATTTAACATTCTCTTCAGTTTTGCTCATCCGGGACTTTATTTGAGGAGCAACATTATAATTATATGGAACAGTTTTTTGTTTTTTTTTTGTAGGGTAATCCCAGGGACCTGAAGCCAAGGTTTTATTAAACAATAAAGATGTGACTATGTATGTATATAATGAATTACCAGGCTTTCTTTTTTATACAATCAGCTGTTTTTATTTCTTAAATTCAAAAATAGCAGCAAAATGTATTTTCTTGTCCACAAACATTTTTCATTGAGCGTTGAAGGTTTGCAAGTGCATGCGCATGTCGCAAATGTTGTTTTTTTTTTTTCCATCAGGTTTCAAGGTCGCAACTACGTTCACCAACAATTTTATTCGGCGCACAAAAATATTCAACATGTTCAAAATTTGATTGCCACAAGAAAAACACTTCGCAACCATTCAAAAAACCTGTTAGTAAATACCTGGCAAATGTCTTTGCAACTGTTTACAACATTGAATGAACCTTGACCCAAAAAAACAAACAAAACAAAAAAAAAACATTCACTACTGCCCACACACTTCCAAACCTTTGCCGCTCAGTGAGGCACGGGCTTTGGCAAACCTGAATTTAAACCTAAAAAATAAATCAATAAAAATAGATGATCCACTGTTACAGAATTGTGAGGTCATTTATTGTGCAGACCGCAAAAGTCAAAATCAAAACTCAGGACTGTATTGTGAAAACAAAGCAATAACATTACTGGTATCTAAATATACTCTGGGTAGCCCTTTGGTCCAGTGTTTGTGCGTCGACCTCACAGTGCAGAGGTACCAGGTTCAATTCCAGCTCCGGCCTCACTGTGTGGAGTTTGCATATTCTCCCCGGGCCTGCGTGGGTTTTCTCCGGGTACTCCGGTTTCCTCCCACATTCCAAAAACATGCATGACAGGCTGATTGAACACAATTGTCCCTCGGTTTGAGTCTGAGCACGGATGGTTGTTTGTCTCTGTGTGCCCTGTGATTGGCTGGCAACTGGTTCAGGGTGTCCCCCACCTACTGCCCGAAGTCGGCTGGGATAGGCTCCAGCATCCCCCGCGACCCTTGTGAGGATTAAGCGGATCAGAAAATGGATGGATGGATAAATATACTCTTAAGTTAACTTTGTATTATATGTAGGCCATAACGGAATTCATTTCCTGTTTCCAGTTCTGTTTAGCGAGTATGGTTTTTCCCTGCAGAATTCAGACACATATTAATTTGTCTGCTATTTTGCTGTTCAAGGTTGGATGTTCTCCATTTTAACGCATCTTAGGTTATTTTAGCAATTAGCGTGACTTCTCCATCATTGCAGGCAATGCCTTGGTGAGAATGATACTTGTCCAAAATGTAGCCTATTCAGCGCATGACCACTGACTTAGGAGTGACTGCATCACTTGTTTAAGATGCACTAGTAGCCAGACAAAGCTCAGTGCTAAGTAACTCTGCGCTTGTCTCGACCTCCAACTACTTTTGTGCAGTTGACGTGAGTGTGTCCAGCCATGGGAACATCTCGGCGGTTCAATTAACAGGAAAACGTAAAAGTCTGCGATTCTTAGTTTTGCTATTTAACGTCAGAGCTCCTACCTCGTTACGTCTGTAACAATGAATGTTACGAATATTAACCCTTTCAGGCACAGCGGTTACCACAGTGAACAGCTTATCGTGTTATCAGGTTACAGGGTGCATGAAAGGGTTAAAAAAATACAAATATTCTGGGTGACATTTCTCAAGGAGGTTGACAAAGAGCAGCTGTGGCTCTGGTGACGTAATGCGTCATTGCTTACTCATAGGCAACACAAGTTAGCAGGCGAGTCCAACGTTAGCCGGAAACTAACATCTTGAGTCTAATTGCAGTCGCTGCTTGCTTTTCATAACAGTGGCGAGGAAAAAGGGCAGCGATACAAACTGAAGCTTCATCGTCAGGTTATGTCCATTAATTTGGAGACAACTACTGTGTGTTTACGACAACTATTCATTTTCAGATATAGGCAGATTACAAAAGAGTTTCTCTATAGCTTTATTTCACACTTGACACGCCCCCAAGTGCTCCCGCTGCGTCCCTCGCCTTTCACTTTTTTTTCCCTTTTCCTCCCTCTTTTCCTTGTCTTGTGAGCACGCAAGATCACACCTGAGGACCACTCGTGGAAATCACGGGGGCACTGACTGTTTTGATTACGCAATAGCTCCCCTTACGTAAGGGACTAATCGGACAAGCGGCGCCGCGAGACGGCGAGCTGCCGACATGTCTACTTTCTGCTTCCAACATCAAAGGCGTATTTTAATATTTTGCCTTCCACTTTAAGGAACTCTCTGCTTCATAATAAGAGACAATGTTATTCTTTTGGCCTGAAATTTGATGACTGCTTCTAAAGTGACCCAAATTACACAAAAATGAAAATGTGTGACAAAGTTTGTTTACGCTGTGTCTCTTACATGGTCACATTTGTCCTGTGTCTAATAAAATGGGATTTACAATGACTGTTCCAGTGCGTTAAAGCAAGTAAAATGATGGTAATCGAGGAATCTTTTTTTTTTTTTTTTTTTTTTTTACTAAACAGAAACTATGCATTCCATGTATAATTCATGTGCCTGCGTGTTTATTGGACATCCGTAACAGTGTTCAAGGGGCAGCTTGATGCAGCCCTGAGAAAAATCTATGTTTCCACCACATTTTCGCAGGTTCAAAGAAAACATTCACCCGTTGGGTTTTGGAGGGTCAAACAAAATCTCAAAATGGTAAAAGAGTCCCAAGTCATTCATAAGTCTAATTTGATAGGACAGTGGAGATCGTGTTCACGGAGTGGGGTGGGGGAGAGAAACAGTCCACCTGTTGGCCTTTGAACCCTCATGGGGGAATCATTTGAAAATAGTATAATGAGCATGCATTCCAAATATAAGATGCAAAAGTAAAGTAAAATAATGCTCTAAGTCATACAAAGTATTTTGCCTAAAAAGTGTGTGTGTGTGTGTGTGTGTGTGTGTGTGTGTGTGTGTGTGTGTGTATACACAGTCAATGTTATGTAATAATGTTCACTAATTGAATTGAATTGAATCACCATCAAGCGTATTACGTGTGATTTCAAATCCACACGCAAAAACCATATAGTAATGTCACTCACTCACATTTTCCAGAAATGACGCTGAATAAATCTGATAAATAGTCTATTTGCATTACAGTGCCCCCTGCTTGAATATTTCGTGCACTGCGGTCTTGGAGAAAAAAAAACTGCTTTTTCTTAGCCTTTTATGCAACTTGCTAAGAATAAATAGTTTAGACATATTTATGCATGCTTCTCTGTTCATAACATCTGTGTATAATGTGAAGGGGTTTGCCACCATTTTTGTTCTGAATATTATTAATGGCATCAATCAACTACTCCGGTTGGCTTTACATAAGTGCCAAATTTCACCTCTGATTTTGAGATTGAAAATATGAAATAAATTGTGATTCCATATCTGTGACCTAAAATGTGCAGTGTGCAAAATCCAACCTGACTGTCTGGCGTGCTTTTATCTTCCAGTTTCTCTTTCAATGTGCTTACTCGACATTTGCAAGAAAACAAGGAAAGCTTTGCCGCCGGGTATTCATTCTCCATTATTGTTTTTCTTATGCAGGCAGCTATTCGAAAAGAGCTCAACGACTTCAAGAGCACTGAGATGGAAGTCCATGAGTCGAGTCGTCATTTAACCAGGTAAAGTGACTCCTCTCTGTAGTCAAGTAACTAAATGCCTCATCAAATAACCACCCGGTATTTATCATCAGTTAAGTAACTGGCTGCAGTACTTGAGCACACGTTGGATTTATATGCAGCGTGCATTGGTCAGAGATGCAAAGCAAAGCCCCAGCGTGATGAAATGTGTTGAAATCTTTTTTTTTTCTTTCTTTCTCAGGTTTCACCGACCATAGTAGACCATTGCTGTGTCAAGCAGTACTGCAGGGGTAGAACCTTAAGTGCTGGACAGTCAAACGGTGCCCATTTTTGTCAATAAGGCCATGTCTTTTTAAATGTCTTTTTTTCCCCCCCTCCTTCAAGGCCACAGACAAAACTGCGTCAGTACTTACCCCCGCCAGTTAGCCCACCCGCTGTAGTAGCACATCAGTTCAGTCACCCCCCCCCCCCCAAGGCCGCCCTTTGTTCCATTTTGTGGAATTAGCTGAGTGAATCGTCTCTATGCTGAGCTCTCAGGCAGGCGCTCAGTTGTGTGTTTGCCGGCTTCAGACGGTGACAGAACATTACAGTCACCGGCAGACTTGTCACAATGCTTCTTCTTGATGATGATGTCGTCCCCCACGGAGCTCCGAAGGGAGCAACTATGTAAGAGGATGCACCGTCGCTGGAGGGGGGGAGATTTATCCATCTTTTATAGCATTGGCGGGGAGGAGTGTCATGTCACAGTGTGCAATATCTGATTTAGTTCCAAGGCTGTTGGGCCCTCTAGAGTTCAATCCGCGGTTCTGTTCTTCCCATGTATTGTCCTGTACTGTACCGACAATGTTGTCATCCAAGTCGCTGACTGTGAATCCCGGGAGGAAACTCTCCCCAAATGTACATTTTTGTTTATATTGAAGAAGTCACAAAACCAATTTCCTTCACTCAAGTCAGAATTGTGTACATTTTATGTAAAAAAAAAAAAAAATGCATCTGACAGATGTGCGTATGTTTTATATTTCTTTTTTTATATTTTTGGGGGGTGGAGGGGCGGGGTTGAGGCCTAAATGTACATGCACCTGCTCTTTCGATGGAAGTATTTTGGAATTAATACCAAGGGCAAAACTCATTGTAGTGTTTTTCTTTTTTTTTTTAAATATCAGTATTTATCCCTCATAACCTGCATTTTATTGTACACTTTCTTTTTACAAGCAATAGTCTTTGCTCATAAAGGGTTGAACATCACGCCACCCTTACATTTTTGTGCTCTATACAGTTTATGCATTAGTATTAAATGAAGTGGACTACATCAGGATGAAGTTTCCTGCTGTCAACGCCGCTGAGCCAATTGGATATCTGCCTCATTCCAAATTGAACATTGTGACAATTCTGGACAAGTGGATTTTAATGGACTGATTTTGAACTTGCTCGAAATCTCCACAACTCAAGTCATTTGCATTGTCACTCATAAACTTTACAGACACTTAAGGTTGTCTTTTCTTCTGTATTACATTTCATTAAGATGTGAATTGTGTGTCAGGTGCGGGAAATATAGTACTGTACGTCTTCTCCCTTGGAGAATGATTTCAAGCTGTGTCGTTTGCATGGGTGTTGTATTCATTTGGGGCACAGTTCGGTTTACATTGTAAAAGAGTTTCACCCGGTCAGCTAGCCTCACTGGTGTTGTAAATGCGGGCATTTTTACCCCCATGATTTTTTTAACGTTTTTTTTTTTTTTTTTAAATAATTAATTCAACACAATAGGAATGATTTCAACACTCAACTTGATTGTCCACATGACAATCAAGGAAACACAAGCTGCCAAGATGTGCATGAGGATTTCCATTTTGACAAATTTGAAGGGGAAAAAAAAGAAAAAAGGGAAAATGAACTCAGCAATAACACTTTGGCTCGCCTGTGGAAATTTGGAACAGCTTTTCGAATAGATTTCCAAGTGTTTTTTTTTTTTTTAACCCCGCCCACACTTTTGGAATACCGAATGCCATGTAAAGGATACATAATGCCAATTAAAATCCCATTTCTGAATGCATTTCCGCAGTGTGCGATTTTTCCATTACAGTGATAACAAATTCTGCCATAGCCTTCTATTTTAAGTGAGGTACAAATATACAACAATGGTGCCAAATTTGAGCAGATTTATGACTGATTCTTGGATGTCTGAAAGATTATCCTGTAATGTGGTGTGTGGTGTAGACAAGCATTCACACTAACATTTGCACTGATGGACATTCTACAGCACAAATGTTTTTTGGCCTACCAAAGCAAACGGAAGTACTGTACTTGTTTGATAAATAGAAATATTTTCATTTTTGTAAAAAACTTTTTAACAGATATTCCAAGTATTCTTTTTTTCTCCAACTCCCTACGTAGCATTAGCTGAATAGTTGTTTACCAAAACATTTGTTTGCCACAATTTTCCATGTCTTCTTAAAATGTGTTGCTAAAATATTTACAAAGGTGTTGCAATAGTAGGGGTCCATGTGAGTATGCGCTATACACTGTCTTGCCTTATAGTACTAATAAACGACATTGCCTGCAACACACCACACAGCTATTCAAAACGAATCAGTCAGATAAAAAAAAACCTATCATTTCACAAACCTCATAAATCCTCTGTTATTCTTATTCGTACAACATTTCCTGCTATTTGCAGCACACCCTCCTCGCCTATGGGGTCGCCGTGGCCCGCAGATCGGAATTTAAGTTGGCTTTTTAGTCCTCTAGAGGGCGGGAAATCCCATCAAATTGACACAAGCCGGTGATGTGAAATGGCGTCCCGATCGAAACTTATTCGCTTCGACACTTTACATAAATGCTGCCAAGCTTTCATTCATAAACCTCTGCGGATTTTACAACTTTATCAGCGGATACCACAATAGGGCCGTCGTCTCTTCAACGTCACTGATGTTCAACAGATAACAGTCGTAGAGTATGTACGTAGCTACAGGGGGCTAAGCCAAACCAACGGTTGACATCAACCGATGCTTTTTCCGCTAGCAGCCGCACGTGACCTAAAGCTGAGCTCATGGGAGATGTAGTTTTCAAGACTTTCCTCCCAATCCGGCCACAAAGGGAACACGAGCCGGTGTAATACAAATACCACATTGCACCGCGTTGTTGTTGTGTAGCGACGCCATCTTGACTCCTCCTCATGAATATAAATCAGGAGGTATTTGCGTAGGAGGTCGGCCGACGTTCATTGCATATTCGAGCAGTGTATTTTCGTCCAAGCGGGTCGCGCAGTCACGTCTCCGCCCTGAAATGTCCCTACGCGAGCCCTGCCTCCTCTTTCTCATCGACTTTAATCGGTAAAATGTTCCCTCGGAGCGACGGAGGAGACAGCGACAGGAGAAAACAAAAAGGCGGGGAGTGAATGACTCCTAACGGAACAAGTGACCGACGCCGCCCGTTTGGTGTGTATTCACCACGGTGGGAACGTACTCTGGCTTTTAAATGCAGAAGCGGTCGACGGAACCAAGTGCGCACCGTCATTTAGTCTGAGGCGGGGGTGATTTCTTACTGGCGGCAATGGAGACCGAGCAGGCTGCATCTGAGGATGGAAACAAGTTAACGAAGAAGCCCAGTGGAGTGTCCAGCGGCTGGCGGACTCCAGCGGACGGCGGCGGCGGGCATCTGTCTCCTTCCTCCATAGACGCAAAGAACGGCAATGGTGTTCCCCACGCGAGCCGAATTGCGGCGTTGAACGGCCGAGGCTTATCCGGTAACTCCGGCTCCCTGCTGCTCAGACGCAGGCGATTGAAGCGGAACCTCAGCGCCGCTCCGGCGGCGTCCGGCACCACCGCTGCCTCCTCCTCCTCCTCGGCTGTCACGGCCGCCTGCAAAATGAGTTCGGCCCAGTCCTCTGCGTCTCTGCACACCCGGAGTCTGGATCGCAAGACCCTGCTCAAGCACCGGCAGAACATGCAGCTGCAGCCCACCGACCGCGAGTGGGTGAGAGCCGACCTCCACCGAGGCTCCATCCACATCTACGACAGACTGACGTCCTCGTCTCCCAGGCCGGTCCTCTGCACCGTAGACACCACGGCCGGGGAGGTCGCAATACGCCTCAGCAAACTCTGCGGCAAGTCCAGCTCTGTCATGCGCGTTATTAGCAAAGACAATCCTAAGATGGACCAAAACGGCAACTGCAGTGCCAAGTACGAGTATAACTACAATCTGTGCAAGGTCACTGAAGACCCCGTTATCAAATATGATCACTTGTCTGGCCTGGAAACATCAGATTTAGGACGTCACCCCGGTGACAATTTGAGACTGCTGCTTATGACCAATGCAGATGAGAGGCAACAGGATGGAAAACTTTTCAGCCCTGAGTCAGCGTCCCAACACAACATAACATGCTCTCTTTCAGACTTGAACTTAAACTCGAACATGGATACGCCTAATGATGATGACTCAGAGCACAGGAATGGCACTGACAGCTACGGACTCAATTCTGGCTCTGATGTGGAGAGCAGCGCTTTTGACGACCTGAGCTCTGGGGCCCGGCTCAGCGAGCACAGGGATTCCCTCAGCGACGACATGATTCTCGGCACGGATGCGTCTATCCTGAGCCCATCGTTTGACAGCGCCACAGAGGGCCACGATGTGTACGGCAGCTCTTCAGATGAGCTCGAGCTGGACTGCCCTGCATCCAGCTCCAGCCTGGATCCCATCTCCAACGGTGTCAGCTACAAGCAGTGCAGCAATGTCTGTCTCAACGATGTGGCCAACGGCCTGCCCACGAGCAGCAGTGCTGGCTCCTTGTCCAGAGATAGCTCCACAGGTAACACACCTGACATCCAGGACCCAGACTGCAATGCTGGCAAATCAGTGCTGACCCCTGGCCACAGCGGAGGCTCCTCAGAGGAATCCAGCCCTACGCTGTATGTTCAGCTGCACGGCGAAGCAGTCAGGAGGCTTAGCCCAGATGAGAGGCCCCTGCAGATCCAGAATGACTTTCTCTTTAAGCTTGGATTTAAGGACCCTTGGAGAGTTCAAGAGGAAGGGCTTAACACAGAAATGGGCTCCCTGCTTCGTTTCTACGCAGGTATGTTATTTTTCATTTGTTGAATGTTGTTGCAGCAGTGCTGCGTTGTGTGAGCCTCGAGGATGCTGGCGTGTTCCCCCTGTGCTTGTGTGAGCCTCAAGGATGTTGGCGTATTTCCCCTGTGCTCATTGACAGACTAGAGGTAGAGGCAATACATACGTACAGTGTGTGTGTGTGTGTGTGTGTGTGTGTGTGTGTGTGTGTGTGTGTGTGTGTTACCGTGAAATTACCGTTATACGGGCATTCCTTGCCAATTAATTGGTGATAACTGTCATAAGTCCCCTCCATCACTATTGGCACTCCTTGTTAGGATGTGTTAAAACCCTTAAAATAAATGAACCTTTCATTTTTGAAACATACTCTTTACACCGAAAAGTGTAGAGATGGTTCAACAGACACAAAATCAAGCTCCTCCCATTGCCATCTCAGTCCCCAGACCTCAACCTAGTTGAATACCTGTGGAGGTGGCGAAAGAGGAGCGTGTAGAGGAAAGGAGCCAGGTCGCTGGATGATATACAGAGGATGAGCAAAGCAAAATGGTCACAATTGCGCACTGTTTTTTTGGCAAAAGACGTTAGTATTGAGTGTTCACGTCAGGGGTGCTAATAATTCAAGTCAAGTACAAGATGTATGTGCAACATACAGCACAGATGAAATTTCTTCCCTCTCAACCAGACAAGAAAACAAGAGGAGCCGCTGCGGGTGCCCGCGCCGCCATCAAAAGAACAGTCCACATAAAATGACAAAATAATACAACACAACACGTAAGACACAGACAGTCGTACAATCTTAACCACTTTTCCTGCATACACTTTGTTGTATGAAACAGTTACAGATGAAAGAGGAGCGAATCAAAGTGTCCTTTTCACGAATGGATCAAAGACGTAATTCTGAAAATGTGCACACGTCTCCTACAAGCTAGGTTTGAAAGCAACAAGAAGCTGTAGCGTCCAGTAACGAAAAAGAGATTAGCTCTCATCTCCTGTCCCATGTAAATCCGCTTCAATTCCAAGCCGCAAATAATGATTATTAATATTATTAAATATATAAATAATAATTGTGGCAGACATGATTTGATGACAAAGAATATTTTCTGAATGTGGGATTTTTTCCACACTGAATAAATGTACTTAAATTAAAGGTTGGATTTTCCTCTTGAAAATTTTGCTCTGATATTATTTCGAAAAATTTTTTGAATTCATTAGAAGACGAAGGACACATCTTGACCAAGGTGCCAATGATTATGAAGGGCACTGTGTATGCTGCAATGAACAAACAAATGTCCTGTCTGCCAAGGGTCTGTCAGGCACATGGCGACCGGGCAACCGGGTCACTGTTAATGTACTGTTTTCGCCCTGTTCTCTCAGTACTACCATGTTCCCAAAACATGCATGTGAAGTTCATCGACAAGTTTAAATTGTACATTGGTGTGAATGTGAATTTTGTGTCTGGATGTACCCTGCCGCTCACAGGAAACAAGTCCAGGGTGTATTGCGGGACTTGACCAAAAGTCAATTGAGATTGTTTCAGCCGAGATCAGATGCATTCACAGGCCTCGTGCGGCTCACGGTTCATAGGTTCCCAAGCCCACAAGCTGAACTGCGGTATCCTAATAGTCCTAGCACTTGTGACCGGTGGTTGCAAGCGCCCATTGACGTACCAACAGAATATTTTGATCCAGGTTTGCAGTTGAACTAGGAGCAAATTGTGCCTCTCTGAAATATCTGTGTCTTCATTGTTGTTTGTGTTGTTTCTTCCGGGCCTCGGGCGCCTTTGTCAGACCACAGCCGCACACTGCGCTCCCATGGACATGCATGACATCACCACAAAGCCGCCGCCGCAACAACTTATGGCGCTCCGACACAGGGGCCCTGTTACAGCTTTCACCCCATGATCAACCCCCCCATGAAAAGGTTCAATGCCTTTGTGGTTGGATGGAGAGTAGGGCTGGGAGCAGCATGACCGGGGGTTGGTGGGGGGGTGGGGGGGGGGGTCTAAAACTCCCTCTGTGGACTCTGTGGTCATTGAGATGCTCCACAGAGCCTTTCCCACTGGCCTGCAGCAGCGCATCTGTCACAGTAACTAACTTCCTGCCAAGCCGGGTTAACGTGCTGTCGCATAGCTCGAGAAGCCTTCCCAGTGCCACTGTGTCCAGTCACTGATGGCGCTTTGGGATGTGAAAGTGGGGTGGTGAGTGAATGTTTTACATGATGGGGACTACTCAAGTGATCCAACGCTCTCCAGCTTCCTTTCTTGGGCCAAAGGTCATCAAATGTGACATTGGCAATGGCCACATGCAGTCCCGCTCTCACGCTCATGAACACACACACATGACCCATCACTTGACGTGTCATGCTTGTTAATAACCGACATGCCATTAAGCGCTGTGAGATTTCCTTCATTGTGCCCCCACCGTTGTATCGTCGTGGGTTTCAGTGCAGGCACATAAGCCCCCCACGACTCCCTCGGTCTCGTGACAGCAAAGATCTCCAGGGATTTCCTACCAGCTACACTTGAGGGTGAACTACTCAGTTTGCTCCGCATCCAATGTCATGGCAGCCGTCTGTCGATTCAGACCCAATTTAGTAGCTTTACTGTTTGGTTCAAGGACATACATTATGCATTGCGTTCTCAATTTCAAACATTTCCTAGGTGTTTTAATATTATGCCTGTCACATGCCTGTCACATGCTGTTGTTCAAATACCCCAAAGGTAAATGACAGGTACAGTGCTATTGACAGTCCGTAGCTGACGCAGTTATCTATCGCCATCAGGCAAACACACACACGAGATTGTGAGATTGATTGTGACATGGCCCCACTTGGTGGGAACTTGGTGGAGTCGACTTTGAGTGTTGGTAGTGTTTAATGGCAGATTGTGTTCATGTACAGTGATCCCCATGTCGACGAGGTGCAATGGCAGAAACAGTCTTCAAATAAAATGGAAAAAAAAAAACCCGTGCATTTCTGAGCGGGACGCCTCCACGTCCCATGTGAGACGGCTTAACTCCGGTCACCTGAGTATTCACTTAAGCAACCCCTCCCTCCTCTCCACTCAGCACCAAGGCGACGGCACTCCGCACACGAGGCCTTAATGCTCATTCAGCCAAGCACAAAGGGACACCAAATAGCACTTTGATACGTGCGCGGGCGGGTGTCATTGCCCCCGTGACATCTGCCGTGCACTTTCGCATGTTGCTATGTTGAAAGCATGTGCGGAATGTACACCGGCTTCTTGAGAATGTCAAGCACGTTTATTGTGGAGGGAGTGGGGTTTTTTTGGGGTGGGGTGGGGGGTGGGGGGCTTCATGCCATTCTTACACATGTTGAGCTGGCTTTGACTGGTCAATCAGGCCAGATAGCGGAGACAGTGAACGTCAGCTGACTTTCTGGCTGACTCTCAGGCGCAGCTGGCGCAACTGTAGACCTCGGCCACACTAAAGGGCTCCTTGTCTGCACAGACCTTTGATACCGGAAGTCCAGTATGTATTGTATTATTGCTATGTGGCTCAATAAAAGCACTGTGCCTTTTTTTTTAATTTTATTTATTTATTTTTTTTTACAAGCTGGATCTGACCACGCCTAATGCATTTATGTAGCAAAATTGGACACATTGGCCACAGCATAGGGCAAACTGACCTTCAGCGAGGCGTGACAGGTCAAGCTTTGCTGTATGACCAGACGAAGGAGCTCACTTTTGCTCTGGTAAAACACAAATGCAAACATGTGCATGTACAGAGGGCCGCCCCGGATCAAAGAGCCACTGTCCTCTTTGGCAGGCTGACAAGTGATCCGCTCAGAGCGGCCCACACAGGAGCCTCTTGTAGTGCCTCGCCTACTGCTTTATTAGTACTGAAGCGCAGGGGACACAAACGAACGGCCAGATGAATATTCTTACATCCAAACTTTGTGTTTGTTTCTGCTCAAGAACGTAATGTAGTTTCAAAAGAGCCACTTTTGTTTGTTTTGGTTGATTGGGTGTGAACACAGAAATCAAACTCACATCCGGTGTGGACCAAACCAATTGTTGTGTGTTCTTGGTACTGTTCCAAACAAATTAATCCCAATTATGTTTACATGAGAAAGCGATCACAGCATGATTGACTCTAAATGAAAGTCCTCTCAAGAACTTGGGCTGCTTTCACACTAGCACCCTTAAGTCTATTTAAATTGAACTAAAGGCCATTTGGCACCTGATGCCATGTGTGATTTGGACCCAACCAACTAGCGTGTGATCTTGGTATGGTTCCAAACAATCTTGTCCCAGTTCATGAACGGTGAGAAAGTAATCGGAGCTCGATCCAGATTGGTACTCAAAGTACTTTTCATTCTGAAATTCACACTCATTAGTCCATTTTAATGAACTTAAGTTCATTTACCACCCTTAGTGTGATTTGTGCCATCAGGTGTAAACACAGAAATCAACCTCGGGTCACGTGCAGACCAAACCAACTGGTGTATGGTCTCGGTTCTGTTCCAAGCATACTTGACGGCAATTATGGTGAGAAAGTGATTCAGCGTCAGTCTACTCAAACTGGCACAAAATCAGTGTGCTTCTATGGAAGAATTTGGGCCTCCTCAATCCAACACCATTTAGTCAAGTGGTTTATTGTCTCGGTACTGTTCCAGACAGACTGAAGTTGGCCCCTTTCAGTTATTGTAACAAAGCAATCCTAAGTTTGACCATTTTCATCACAGCACGTTTTAGATTTTTTTTAATTGACTGAAGTTCACATACCGTCTTTGTGTAGTCCACCTGTTGGTCAAGTGTGAACGTAGAATTTGAAGTCTGTTGTAGACCTAAACCTACTTATTCCTTGTCTTGGGATGGTTGCAAATGAACTGACATGTTTTGGTTGCGATGAGACAACAATCCAACCAAAATGAATCAATTCATTTTGACTCTAAAAAGCACAATAGATGCATGTAGTTTATTAGGGCTGGGCATTAGACCAGATTTCCTTGGTCAACTTCGGAAAAAATCTGTCATCGGTTCAATATTTTCATTATTTTTATTTTTATTTTCCAAGAAATGTGAGAAACATTTTTGAAATTTGCTGAACCCTTGTTTCGATGCCAGTGTCCGAATGAGACAAATAGGATGATAAAGTGTGTCTGTCAAGTGAATTCCATCCTCCAATTGATTGACAATCAGTTAAATGATTTTTAGACATTAATGCTCTCTCTGAGTGCCAACTGCTCAAAATGTGTTCACTTATGGTGCCAAAGTGACGATTAACAAATTATGGCAGGTTTGACCCCAATTGGCATAATGTTTTCCCAAGTAGAGCTAGTAAAAAAATTGAAACTGGCAAATGACTGAACCAATCATCGGTTTAGCATGCATGAGCTTAGCATGACACCATACACGTTCAAGCCGCACGTGTTTTCACTGTCCCGTGGAGGATAATTGGCTTGCGGCTCGGCTATTTATGTGCCTGCTAGGAGCAACACAGGATAATTTTCGCTCACTACTACTCACTCGCTCACTTCCTGTTTACATTCTTGCAATTCGTAAGAGAGGAGGTGTAACATCAGGTGGTTTGTTGTGATGCTTTTGGGCAACATTTTTTGAGTCAAGCATTAGCGTTTTACATTAGGAAAATGGCACAGCACACCACAAAACAAAAATGACACCAAAAGTATGAACATTAAAATAATATACGTTTCTTGTTCCAATTTGCACAAAGGTGATATGCCAGCAAGTTATGTTTTCATCTGAATAGCGTACAGGTCAGTGTCACATAGTAATGAGTTTGAAGACGGTCGATCTTTTACTCAGCAAAGTAATGAAGCCGACTGTCCACTGCCTGGATGGCCCTCTTCCAAAAGCACTGTGTGTGTGTGTGTGTGTGTGTGTGTGTGCGTGTGTGTGCGTGTGCGTGTGTGTGTGTGTGCGTGTGCGCGCGTGCGTGTGCTTGCAAAGGAAATAGCATAGTGATCCCGAATGCACATTGGCACCAAGTTTCCCAAGAGGCCAAGGACCTTGAGTTCTTTACCAAGCCAACGCAGCACGCTAAATTATTTAGATTCATTACCCTACCCAGCTTTGCAAACACTCTCATCTGGGGCACGCCAGCACTTTGCTGCATTTTGCACCCTGCTCACCCCATTAAGCTGGAATTGTTAGCTCTTAAATTGTACACTCTTGTAAATCTAATGCTTTGTTCATTTATTTTTTTTTTTATACGACCAAAATGAATGACCAAAGGTGAAAACGTAGCAGAGAAATTACAATTAATTCTGTCAAACCACACCACATTGGTTTTTTAGCTTCTTGTGTGAAGTCTGTGAAAGTTCTCTAAGATGCTTTCCGGGTAATTCCCGTGTTGTTTTACTTATGAGGTATGAGGAAAAAGTCAAGGTGACACTAATAAAATGCAGCGCTATCTGATCAGACCTAACTGATAATGACTACTTTGTTTTTTCCTGAATATTAGTGCCATTTGAAATGATATCCTTTTTATTGCACCGTGATCTGGTATTATCCAAACATATTTCAACAGCAGCCGTATTGCAGTGTTGCTGTGATGCGCATTTGCAAATAATAAGTTTGGGCTTTATTGCCTCGCGCAGCCTGTGGTTGCATTTGTCCACACGTAATGAATGCACGTAATAGGTTTCCTTAAGACGTTCGGCGTAATTAAAATTCAAATGAACACAAAATCAATATGGCCAAATGGCAACATGGAGATATAATACCGCGCCGTGGTAATTGGAAAGCACGCAAAGCTTTTCACCCGCTGCTGTCTCACTCATATTAATTAAGTTGCGAGTCGGCTACTTGATGTCTCTATTCCTCGTAGCATAGTGATCCCGAATGCACATTGGCACCAAGTTTCCCAAGAGGCCAAGGACCTTGAGTTCTTTACCAAGCCAACGCAGCACGCTAAATTATTTAGATTCATTACCCTACCCAGCTTTGCAAACACTCTCATCTGGGGCACGCCAGCACTTTGCTGCATTTTGCACCCTGCTCACCCCATTAAGCTGGAATTGTTAGCTCTTAAATTGTACACTCTTGTAAATCTAATGCTTTGTTCATTTATTTTTTTTTTTATACGACCAAAATGAATGACCAAAGGTGAAAACGTAGCAGAGAAATTACAATTAATTCTGTCAAACCACACCACATTGGTTTTTTAGCTTCTTGTGTGAAGTCTGTGAAAGTTCTCTAAGATGCTTTCCGGGTAATTCCCGTGTTGTTTTACTTATGAGGTATGAGGAAAAAGTCAAGGTGACACTAATAAAATGCAGCGCTATCTGATCAGACCTAACTGATAATGACTACTTTGTTTTTTCCTGAATATTAGTGCCATTTGAAATGATATCCTTTTTATTGCACCGTGATCTGGTATTATCCAAACATATTTCAACAGCAGCCGTATTGCAGTGTTGCTGTGATGCGCATTTGCAAATAATAAGTTTGGGCTTTATTGCCTCGCGCAGCCTGTGGTTGCATTTGTCCACACGTAATGAATGCACGTAATAGGTCTCCTTAAGACGTTCGGCGTAATTAAAATTCAAATGAACACAAAATCAATATGGCCAAATGGCAACATGGAGATATAATACCGCGCCGTGGTAATTGGAAAGCACGCAAAGCTTTTCACCCGCTGCTGTCTCACTCATATTAATTAAGTTGCGAGTCGGCTACTTGATGTCTCTATTCCTCGTAGGCTGGAGACATGTTCAAAAGACAACGGCGGTTCAATTACTCTAAAAGCTCAACTACGTCCTTCCGTTCTTACCTTGGGCCTTTTCTGCGGAGGCGGGCTGCTGACCTGATGAAGGACTCTGCAGGGTTTAAAGGCTTAATGAAGATCCCGGCTTTCTCCAGCCCACCTCGTTGGTCGCTGCTAAAACAGAGAGAGAATCACTCACTTTGTCATCTCTTTCCTTGTGTCTCTTTAACTTGTGCAGATTGGGCTCGCGATTGCATCTCCATATCCAGCCTGAAGGAGAAGACTGCATTGTTTGGTCTTTTTATGAATACCTACCCTCATGGAAGGATCCCCTCATGATTAAAAAGTAATTTCCCATCGGAAACAATGGATATAGAAACATTTGGCTCCACAATAAATATTACAGCACATATTTGTATAAACTCACCTCATAACTTTCAAATAGAAAGTGGATTTTACTACAATCAACCCAAACGAAGAGGGCTAGATAACTGTACAGTGGGGTCCTTGGTTTCCAATGGCAATGTTGACGTAATCCGAATTAGAAATCAGATTTGTGATTTGTCAGTAACGTCGAGTAACGCACTTGCAAAGATATAACTAGCATAAAAAAACACATTGAAACCATAACTATCAAGCAGTGAAATGGAAAACGGCCAGTATGGTGGTCATTGATTGTGCCCTTTTCAGGTCTTTTCACACCGCAAATCCAATTAAATGAATTTTGTTCATGTTCGAATTATTTTTTGAAATACCATTTTACTTATGGGGTTTCGTGCTAAATCGGCAGCATCATGTCATGCTGACATCCGTGTCCTCACCAGACATCTAATGGTCTTTCTAATCGGCCCACTGCTGAGTCCTTATGTAATTATGTGATCAGATTTCACACGTTCCAGAGCTCAAACTCAATATGCTCGCGTCCCTCTGCACTTATTTACGTTTTTCATATTAAAGTGTGTGCGGGCAGAACAGTGGAATAGTGGTAAAGCACTTATGCCTTGTAGCTTGGAGCTGCAGGGTTTAGCTCCCAGCTGCAGGCTTACGTGGATTTCTGTGTGCGTTGACCGTGCTTGCAAAGGGTTTTTCTTCCAATGACATGCATAGGTTCATTGAAGGTGCAAAATCAGCGATTCTTTACGTGTGGTAGGCATATTTACTATTCAAGTCCTTTACCATACATTCCCATCCAATTTATAAGAACTCATAGACGAACAACCTTTCGTGCTCACACGCACACCTAGGGAAAATTTAGTCTTCCATGAACCTGTCGTGTATGTTGTTGTAAAGTGGGAGGAAACCGGAGTACCCGGAGAAAACCCACACAGGCACGGGCAGAACATGCAAACTCCACACAGGAAGGCCGGAACCGAACCCTGCACCTCTGCACTGTGAGGCCGACGTGCTGACCAATCGACCACTGGGCCGCCCTTCAGTCATAATATTAAATAGAACTCTTTTCTGTTGAATATAGATTGTTTTCTTGGCTGAAATCCTCCCACCGCCACTTCCTCCCTCGCACTCCCATTCTCAATTTCTCCCATGATCGATTTCCCCCCCTCCCTCGATGCTCGCTTTTGCTCCTTAGATCTCCTCCTCGCGCACACCATCTGACAGTTTGCATTTGTCTCGCCGTATCTCTCTATTGCATCTTGCTCTTCAGCCAAACAATCACTGGCCACCTGAAGAAAAAAAAATGATCAAAGATATGAGCTGCTGGTCCTGCCTCCCACGGTCGTTCTTAGTACAGTAAAAGTTTTCCATATAAGGAATTGCAGATTGCAAATTGACTACAGAAAAGCTCTCAAAGACTGTAATTAGAAGTATGGGAAAACAATGTAGAGTATTTAGCCCGAATTTAAAAGTGTTTACACTTGAGGCTGAGTTCACCTCTGTTGGTAGTTTATGCCATTTGCGAGTAGCATTAACAGCTCAATGCTGATGCACCTTGTTTGCCGTGAACTCCGTGCTCAACTAATTGGCCCGAGTCTTCCGACTGTAAAACCGTAATAGTTTTATATTATTATTACTATTGCAGGACGCAAATCGAGAAGCGGCTGCTTGCGGTGAGTGTTTTGACGCATGGTCGAGTCTCACAAGTTACGACAAGGAGAAGAAGTTTCAGCTGTGATGTACGAAGGCACAGCATTTTATGTAAGCTAACAATGAGCCTCGCTTCTTTCATTTCTTCTTCTACTCTCAATCTTTCTTCCTTCTATCTGGATGCCTTGTGACACCGGGCTGCCTCTCACAGCTTCTTTGTACGATGACATGGGTCTGATTTGGGGAGGAGAGTTGCAATTGTGGGTGGAGATATGGAAGAGAGATGCAGGGGTCTTTTTTTTCCCATCCTCTGCCAGCTGTCTGCCATATAATAGTAGATGGCTCCACTTGTGAAATTCATGAAAAGTGTACCCTTTCTGCCGGGGTCACAGAATATCTTACATTGTCCCTGAGCTGAGCACCGGCTTCCCGCCTAGGCTGCATGCAAGAAGTGGGGGTGAGGATTAGGGGTATGTCGGGGGTGGGGCGGTGGAGGGAGGGGGGGCTCGCTTGCCGCCGCTGCTTTGATCAGCTGCTACACAGCCTAATACCACGCAACATCTGCAGCGCTCGCCATCAAAGGGGGGGAACAAAATTACAATTAGGCAAGACAAGTGCATCAGTACTTCTGCTGCTATAATGCCATTCCACTTCAATATATTTTCCAACCGCAGGAATGTAACTCAATGTAAAAATAAAATAATCAATAGATTCTATCACTGCAGAAACACAAGCCCAAATCGATGCTTAGCAACGAAAGGTTGTCAAAAGGGAATTCACCAAATTCTCCTCGAATTTTTTTTTTGTCTTGTCTGCACATAGCGAGATAAGTTTTTTAAAGGTAGTGTTTGCCATGTATCTCTGGACTCTGCCCTGACACAAGATGGGAAGGGCGAGGGGGTGGTGGTGGTGGTGGTGGGAGAAGTTTGTTGGTCTCAAATCACCTAGTTCAAAGGTCATCTCCTTCAAAGAATGCTGAAATACTGGAATGACACTTCCTCATTGGCCAGCGTGTGAACGGAAACACGACAGGATGAAGCAAGGAGGGACTTGGATGGACATGCTTGCTATTTTAGTGCCATTGAGGTTTCTGATACTGATTATAAAATTTGAAAAGGTAATTCTCACGAGGATGATTTGGACGCGGGTCATAAAATGTTAGCACTATTTTGCCTTAGTTCATAAAAATGCAGCGTCATGCCTGCAGTGACACACTCCCCAAAAATTGCTGACATTACTGTTTTAAAATGCTATATTTTAATGCCACAGGAGTCACGGATAAGCCTGTCTGTCTTATAAATAATCTCAAATTCGATTTTTTTTTTATTTTTTTTTTAGTTATATGACACTTTAGCCGTAGTAACTCATCTGCAGAGATTTTTACAAGCCCTTTCTTATAAAAAGGCTTGAATGTGTAACAGGTTTATGCCGTCATTATGCAGAAAGCATGTATGTGCAAACTTCATTTTATTATTTTATCAGAATTTTTTTTTGTCATTATTATGTTAAAAAAAAATAGAGCAGTACTTTGTTGTTAAGATTCACCTTTATAGGTACCACACCGAATGTAGTGGTATTGTCGGACCTCTTCAATTGTACCCTCTTTACGTTTTAATAGTCACATTTCAAAGTCCCGATTTCACATAATTTTCCTAATTTTCCATTTGCTGACTTTGCATCCAACGAACACCTTTATAACATAAACTTCATTATAACCACTAGATATTTCCCACAAAATAGTGAAAGCTGTCGCCGCGACCTCGGTTCTGAAGAAAATATACAGTGCGGGATTCCCCTCCGTTGCTTAGCAACGCTATTGATCGGCTCGTACTTCCTCAGGCACGGCGCGGTCCTGTGCTCATAGTCTGATAAACAGAAGCATATCTCGCTGTCCGTGAAGGCTGAAATTGTCTCTCACTTAAAAAAGGGAGTCTCCCAGATGAAGCTCAGCCGAAACTACGAATTGGCAATGTCAACAATTTCGACAACCATCCGTAATGGCAACAAAATCATGGCAGAGTTCGAGGCCAACAGATTGAAAGATGATCGTAAACGGCTTTGGGGCGCGGCACATGCGGAACTGGAGAAGGCACTTTTTCATTTGCTGACTGAATGTTTTCACAGATGAAATGGGAACGCCACAGCTGTTTGTTTCATGTCTCATAAAATCATTTTTTCTTCATGCTGTATACACGTATCTGTAATTGACATGTTTATACTGTATTAGATGTTCACGTTTTTACATCTATAAATGTTCATACTGTATTATACATCATAGTTGGCAGCCATTGAATTGGAAATGGTTACAACGAACTACCGTTATAATGTACAGATTTGTTACGTCCCTTGAGGTACGTTGCAACGAGGTTCCACTGTATTGATGTCATAGTAAAGGTCATAAAAAAACACCCCACACAGTTTTTCATTTCCCGAGGAGAAAAAGGAGATGTCTCTTTGAGGTCTGGATGACACGATATATCCATTTACAGTTTATGGTGGAACTCTCGGGATTATTGTGTTTAGCTTCTCCAAGACATTACAGAGGGTCCTCATTTCACGAAAGAGTTCAATTCCAGCGGTCGCGACATGACCTGAGTTTGTATGCAAGTCGCAACTTGCAGAACTCTGTCACGAACCTACGGTAATGCAGCGGTAAATTCGTCACTCTTGTTAATGTGTATGAATAACACTGCGAAGCCGCACATATAAATCAGTCAAATGAAATTCTGAGCTTGCTTTCTTGCCACATGTCAATATATTCTTATTCGGCATGCAAACGACGGCATCATTTTGCCTTCATAAACCGCTACTTTGGTGCCCTCTCAAGTAGGGAAGTTCTTTCAATGGCCTTTGTCTCATTCATTTCAATGATGAAGTAGTTTGCTGTGGAAGGAAATGGCTCCTTCACACGCTATTGACAGTGACAATCAGCCTCTTGCTCAAGGTTATTTCCATGATTGAAAGCGCAGTGTGAACCAGCAATCAGAACACTTCAACAACAGCTGACCGGTGGGACTAAAACCCACCGCATTTTGAATGACCAATCGACTGACTGTCCCGCGGTTGCCGGCCGCGTGCATCTTAAGAATCCCTATTGACGCTCATTTACCACCGTACATACTATTTTTTTTTTGATTGCTTAATACTGTCGATGTATTTTTCATGCAGATGCTGTATTTACCTTTGACAATTACTTTTTTTACTATTTTAGGTTAGTAATGGACTACATTTACATGCATTCGATATACGGTTCAAGGTCAAAATTAATTTTTCTGAAACATTCAGGATAACACGTTTACATGCGTGACAGTTAGGCGGTAATTGTGATCAAATGGAATATCCTGATCTTAACAAGTGACGTACGGATAAGCTCATGACGCAAATAGACGTCATTTGCGCTTCTTACTTTCTCTCGCCAATAAAACACATTATGTTCATGTCACTCACCACAGGAATTAAGCAGTGGGGTTCCTTCACACTCTAAAACAGCGGCAAAATTCAGGCCTCGGAAGTTCTTGACTGGATGTAAATGAAGTCAGGCTACGACACATTCTGACTTGTATTAAGTCAGAGTACGTCACCGTAATAAGGACTGAACTAGGTCGTAAAACCTCGGACCCCCTGTACAGTTGTCCTCTCCATTTCATTTGGGTGGATTATATTAAAATTGCAGTTACGAGAAAGATCCACTTGTTTGCCATGAACTTTACTGGACCACTTCCTCTCAAATATCCCTCATTACAGAAAGGACTTTTTCTCTCCGGTGCCTTTCTTTTCCCCCGCTTGTCCCTCTAGCCGACTGTGCCCCCCCGTCTCTGTGGCACGGCGTTCACATGGCCCCGGCATGTGACACAATGGCAAGCCAAAACACCCCGGATGCCCGCCTCAGCTCTCCACTGTTCCAGGCCTTGTTAATTTTTAAACAAAACAAAGGGAAAGGCGGAGGGAGGGCCGTCAGGGCCACGGGAATGTGCAACAACATGGCAGTGCCCGTTCATTCACTTGTCGTGTTCCTGTGCATCATCGACGGGGAGCGTAGCCCTTTAAATCTCTCTCGCTCCCCTCCTTCACTCCCCTTGTCCGAAAGCCCTTTCTCTCCGCTCTGAGCTGGACTGATTGTAGCTTTAGCCACAGATGTGGGGTCTGATTACTCAGCACCGTGCCCTTCTACAGGATTAGAGAACAACCGAATTGGTAGCAGCAGTTACCAGATTGCAAATGCACGCCGATTTATTACGACAACGGACAATACCGTAGCGCTTCCGCAAATAATAACAAATACTGTTTTGCTTTCTTATCGTCACTCCTACTGCAGCGAAGCAGCATTTCCTGTATTTTCACGACCAAAAGGCACCCTTAACAGTCTTAAATTTTCGCCAAAATGGACAGGGCGCCTAATAATCCCGGTCGTCTTGTGTATACACCGAGTTCCAAAATCTGTGAATGCTGTTGTGTGACTTCGATGAGGGGTCAGGTTGACTGATGTTGTGCCGACAGGCTGTTTATATATAGAGGCAAGCATGCGGACGTTCAAGTTGGAAGTGTGGGCGTGAAAGCGGTCGCTAAAGGCACGCCTCCAGTAGGTGTATATAATCTCTAGTATATTTATTGTGCAAAACAACATCTCAAAAATGGCACCTACGAAGAGACACACTTACGAAGCTATCAGTTACGCGGAGGACCATGTGAATCGAGTGGCCGCGAGAGCATTCAAGATCAACTAATCCCAGTGTTCTTTTTCGAGCCAAGGACACATTTCTTTCATTGAAAAAAATCCCGCGGCACACCACTAGCTGAAAATGTGAAAAAAAGCTTATTTTAACAATTAAAATGTTACGTTGTTATTATAAGGGCTCTCTCGTTTACCTTTGCGGGTTTTCTCATGCTTGTTTCTCCGTGTGTTTACGCAGGCGAACAAAATACTCCACATTTTTGTTTCGAAGTGAAGGGTGTTTTGTTTCGGAGATGGTGTTTAAGCTTACTTGGGTCCATTGCGCTGTTGGGAGAGCTTTTCACCACATACCAAGAACAACGGAGTCGGTGCTGTTGCATCTCCGATAAAAGAAAATCCAAATGAAAAATAGGTTTCATTGTATTGCCTCGCGCCAGAAACTTTACTGGGCATCTTTCCTTTCGTTTGAACTTCACTCATACTAGGACCTTCATCGGGGTCCAGATTTTGTCCAAGGTCCAGTTCAGAGTCAGTTCTTCAAAAACGTATCCATCACTTAAAAAAAAAAAAAAAACATGCTTGCGTGCAACCGTATTTTTCAAGCTAGCGTATGTTTTACCATGCCTGCGTCCAGTAATACAATGTGTCATGTGTATGTGTTAAATACGGAAATAGCACCCGTAACTGACACTCCGCCTTTTAATATGGTGCACCATATGGTCGTGAAAATACAGTAATCAAAAGTTTCACTAAGGTAACTTGGACTTTGGTAGATTTAGCTCAGCTCCACGTGCTAGTCACACCGCCTGATATTGAATGGCATCAGACGTTAAGTGCAAGTGATAACCAGGATGTGCTCTTCGGTGTGTCTCTTGGGAGACGTGCAATTTAAAGTGAGGATCAAGGCGATTTCGAGGCCTCTCGCTCACATTTTTAAGAACAAGGTGCCGTAAATCAGCAAGAGTTGATCAGAGAAAAGATTGCCCATCAGTCTGGAGTCAACAAATTGTTTTTCTAAAGAAACGCTGCCTGGGTGGGCATGTTGCAGACATCAAATTGCACACAATAGCTATAATTTTTTTTTTCTCATTTCTGGATTCTGTATTAACAGAATGTTTGTTATGGCTGAGTTGTCTTTAGCCTCTTCCCACAGAGAAAATTGGTGGAGCTGGAGCACAAGATCCAATATTTATTTTTTCCATTCATTTTATGCAGAACTCAACAAAGTTTGATTGTGCGCAGTGACACAGCATTTCATGACATGATATGTGTGACGATGACGCTGAATACATCCTGGAAAATCTTACACGGCTCGGGCTTCAGGAATACAGGTTTTGAACCACCTTATCATTTTTACTGTGGTGAATGACTTGTGAGTCAGGTTATACAAACAACAACACAATTTTTGTTCCTCCTTTTTTTTGGTTTTTTTTGTGTCAGACAACAGCACGTGCTGCCCAATTCACAGTCACGGCATCTGTGGCTCAGGCCGACTTCAGTGTTACCTACACACGTAAGGATTTGAGAACATACATTTTAAAAATATTGCAGACACGACGGTTTTCCAAGCCGAATGGGCAGTGACCATGACACGCCACACCACAGGGTAATTGCTCGAAATGCCTTTTTTGAGTCATCCGACAATCTGTTGGATGCTTGGGGCAGGCCAACAGCATTTTTGGTCTACCTGTTTACCAACACAACTCAACAATCGCATGTTCAGATGTTGATTGATTGCATTGTGCATGCGCAAGAAATTTATTACTTTTATACCAAATGTGTCCATCCATCTTTTTATCACATCATTACGGCATGAGGAGGCAGAGGCTTTGGGCAGCAGCTCAATAATTTGAATTCTTTTATGTGCATCCCCAGATGCGTCTATAATTAGAACATCTACTGACAATCTCACTATTTTCTGCTGTCTCACATAGCCCTTTGAAACGGATTTGCAGCTCCAGTCCCTAACCTCTGCGGATGAGAAAAGGTGCACTGTATTTAGACTCACGGTGCTTCCAAAAAAATCCTACTCCAGTATATTCTCATGATGACAGACACCGTAATGACTTTGAATGGAAAATCTCCTCCTTAATTTTCAGCTGGCATTATTCATGCAGTGGTACAAATGAACAGGGAAAAGCAGGGCCTCAAAACAAGTCGGGAGTCCCTGCCCGATTTGTGATTGAAATGAACGTGAGCGCAGTCGCATGCAAACACAAAGTGTGCATGCGTGCGCCACGAACGGCTTGAACCTTTTTTTACAGGTGCAACATCCAACGCTCATCAGCTTCCCAATTTGCCTTCTCATCTTGCCTCTTCAGTCCGCGTTTCAGAAGAGGGGGTGTTGTCAGCCCCGCTCCAATAGCGCTGTTTTCCCTTTATCCCCTGCTGCGCTTCCCCAAGGGTGGGGTGTGTGTCTGCGGCGTTTGAATGCTGCACCACACACAGTAAAGGGTTACGCGGCACTTGATCTGAAGATGACAGTACCTTTTCTTTTTCGTGCCGTCTTACGAGCTCCCGAAACATGAAACAGGAGAAGGTGCTGCGCCTACAAGGGGGAATAAAAGCACTGCGCAGACAGACACGCAGGCCTTTCACTTCCATGCTATTCCGCCACTTCAGAAAACGCGGAGGCTGAGGTGACACAGTGATGAGTGATGAGCAACTGGTGCCCTGGGTGATGAGGTAATGTTTGTTTTTGAGAAATTCTAGTGCTACTCGCTGATTGGCCTCAACTCACATTACAGGGGCTCCTAGGATCACAATGGCTCTGACCTGTGAGATTTTGATGATATCACAGCACATGAAAACAGGCTCACGTACCAGTACTTCCTGTTTTCACTTGTTTTATATTATATCCTCCTGACTACCAGTAGTTCAAATTTGTCCTCTGTAGAGGACATTTGTGAACCTAAATATCTCCCACCCAGTGCCTCCAATCGCATTAACTCCTTTTGTTACTCTAAAGAGGACATTCAGGGCTTTCCAATGATACCAAATTTGTAGGGGTTAGAAAAAGTAAGAAAATGGCTTCCCTCAGTGCAAGCACTTTTTATGGGAAGAGGAAAAGTAATACTTTTTATCGACCACATTTTGTCTTGAAATGCTGTTGGCATTTTAATTATAAGACTCTTATGAACACGTTAAAGTGTTGTTTGAGTTGTTTTAAGTGTATTTGAGCCTGTTTAAAAAATGTAGTGGGATTTCAAAAATTTCTTTTGGAGGAGTCCAATTACTTCACATAGATTGGGGAATGTCAAAATAAATGTGATTGGACAACATTTTTTTTCCTGGTAGTCAGGAGGATATATATGGCCATGATGTTTTTTTTTCCTTCAAAACTGTACTGTATCATGACCTAATTACTGCACAAGTGCAGGTAGGGCAGTGTTCCTTCGCTATATCTCCATTCATCGTTCGTTCCCTCATAATATTGCAGATGTGTGTGTGTGTGTGTGCGTGTGTGTGTGTGTGTGTGTGTGGGTGGTGGTGTGTGTGTGTGTGTGTGTGTGTGTGTCGAATATTTCTGCCGATCACCAAATCCGTGCTTCTCATTGGGATGGATGGTTGACTGCAATTTTTTTGTGTGTGCTTTTACCATATAGTTCAAGTCAACTTTATTGTCAAATGTGCTACATGTGCAACAAACAGCACTGATGAAATTACTTTCCTCTTAACCACAAGAGAGAGAGAATATAATTATTGTAATGACCTCGCTAGTGGGAAAAGAGATGCGCAGTCACTGTTGGCTTTTTTAGCCGTTTGTTGAATGTTGGGAGAACGATACAACACAAATAATAACCACATAAAAGCAGGAGCTGGTGTCAGCCACAGCTCTCGCCTGACACTCGTACGTAGATTTGTCAAATGCCAGTGACACCACCCCTCCAGGCCCTGCCTCTCACATGTCCAACACAAACATTAAAATAAGGCTTTAGCTTGACGAAAAAAATACAATACAATCTTTATTTATAAATCACTTTCACAACACCTGCAGCTGTGACAAGGCGCTTTACAGAACATTAAACATAAAATCAGCGAATAGGTGAATTTTCCGCAAATTAAAAAAAGGAAACACTTCGCGCTAAAGTTTGCACATTCCAGAACAGGAATACTCAGGTGTTAAGTGTGTATCTAAATTTTGGTTGCATTGCCGCCAAATGAACAGAACTTCCATCGTAAACCTCAGACCCCTGTCAGTGGAAGAAAATCAATGGATCTCATTTAACATGCTGTCCATTTAGCATGCTAAGATGTCTGTCAGATCTCATCAAGTTAGGTTGTAATTAGTTGTGCTTCTGTCTGGAAATTTATAGCTAAAAGAAGCTCTAGAAGTGTTCACTCATTGATTTTGCAATGAAAAACATGAACACCTTGGCAGAGGTCTGTGCTCTGATGTGCGATGTGTCTTTTGCACCAGTAGAAGACGTGAAAGTGCCACCGTTTAATTATTATTTTTTTTTTTTGGAAGCAGTGAATATCAATTAATCAAGCGTGAAATTGTTCTTAATTACATTTCTCCGGCTAAATTGGTCACCTGTTCTCTCGTTTAATTCGGACCAGCTTGGGCAGCCACTGAGGTCACAGAAGCCGTCGCAGCGTGGGCTTCTCTCCCTGCCGCCGGCTGATTATGTGTGCTCACGTGTAAACGGGAAGACCGAAGGCGAGCGCTAAATCATTCGTGTGTGTGTGTGTGTGTGTGTGTGTGTGTGTGTGTGTGTGTGTGTGTGTGTGTGTGTGTGTGTGTGTGCCTGGATGGCGCTGACCCGTAGCTGTCAACCGCGCACCCGTTGACTGCCACGGCGCCGGCTTGCGTTGGGCACCGCTCGGGGATAGGTGAGCCATTCTCGGACTACTGAGGACACGCTCACAATAGTTTCGTACTTTACCAGTCTCTTTACCTTCCTCTTCTTGGAGATCAGCTGAAGTTGTTGAACACAGATTGCGCACCGAAGCACACGGATGCTTAGTGACGTGTTCCCAAACAGTTCCCAAACCGGGTTTTGTCAGAGTAAGAAGAATGAGGTCAGGCTGTGTGTATCCTGCTTTAGAAATAGTGGCTGACACATGAAACCAGTGAGGCTTTAAATATGAACGGAGGAAAAGAGGGGGAGGAAAATGGATAGCAGCATCTCTACACGCTCATATTTTCAATTTGAAGGCATAAGCAATGAGTCTTTGACACAGTGGAGACTTGTTCCGTGTGTGTGTGTGTGTGTGTGTGTGTGTGTGTGTGTGTGTGTGTGTGTGTGTGTGTGTGTGTGTGTGTGTGAGGGAGAAAAGAGAGGCGCACGTTACATAACAGGCCACCCTGGCTCTCTGGCCCGCTTTCCAACCACACAACAGTAAGTCACTTCACGTGTACGTGTATTTGTGCGAGTTTGTGTATGTGAGTGCAAGTGCCGCTAATTCATCTTTCACAAGTAGGCAAGTGCGCACGTTGACAACTTTTAACTTTTGAGCTGATTTTACATGACACAGCATTACATAAAGACTCTTGGTGTTTGTCAGTGAATACACACCCAACCTTTTTGCTAGCAAGCTATATATATATATATATATATATATATATATATATATATATATTTGTTTTTTTATTTTTGCTAGTTTTATTTTTTTGGCAGTTATTTTTTTGAATTTATATATCTCCCCATCCATCCATATTATAATCTGCTTATCCTCACAAGGGTCGTGGGTGTGCTGGAGCCTATCCCAGCTATCTTCGGGCAGTAGGCATGGGGCACACCCTGAACTGGTTGCCAGCCAATCGCAGGGCACACAGAGACAAACAACCATTCACACTCACACATAAGGACAATTTATAGTGTTCAATCAGCCTGCCATGCATGATTTTGGAATGTGGTAGGAAACCGGAGTACCCGGAGAAAACCCACACAGGCACGGGAAGAACATGCAAACTCCACACAGGAAGGCCGTAGCTGGAATCGAACCTTACACCTCTGCACTGTGAGGCCGACATGCTAACCAGTTGACCAGATATAACCCCCCTGCACATGCTTTTACTTTAGCAACGATGGTGAGAGCAAAACCAAGCAATATTCCACTTACTTGTGTATCGATGTCAGTTAATGCAACTGGTGTTTGCTGAGGTCTGTGTGGCACATACTGAGAGCTGTCCACCTCTGCCTTGTTTCACTTTGCTTACTTGCACTGCGCCCTGTTCATCATTCCAATCAATCCTCATTCTATCCCTTTTGTTACTGAAGCTAGTATTCACTATGAGCCCCTCATTATCCCACTCGAAATACTATCTATATAAATACAAATACATACAAATAAATACGAAAGGTAGATTTATACCTGCATGCTTTCTTACAAACCTTCATTGATGAGATTTGCACACTTTCTCAGGCATACATGGAATGCAGGCTTATTGTGTGTCTGAGGCAGCACGCACACTTGCACACACATTTGTCCACCAGGGTGACAACATCAGCTTGTCTTGAACAAAAGGGAAGGGGGGGGGCATTGAAAAATCCCCCACAGCTCTTATATGAGTACAAGTGTTTCTCTCTGAGTGGCTGATCAGCGGGCTCGTGTTTTCCAGTGTAACGTTTCGTAACACGCACGCACATTACATAACAGCAGCAGGAGTGAAGTTTGGGGGAAGGGGGGTGACGGGTCTGTGCGGGGGGTTGCGAGGGGAGGCGTGCACACATTTCATGTACGTCAGCGTCTCCCCCCCACTGCCGACAAACTGTGGGAATCACTGAGGGGGAAAGAAAAAAAAATCCTCCTTATGTTGCCAACACCTGTGATTCAAAACATCCGTCTGCAGCATCTGGGGCTATTTTTAGCAGATATTGATCAAATTACATGATAAAGTATTTTCACGGCACACCGGAGGGTCGTGAAGGACGCATCCGCTGGCATAAATGTTGGCATTGCTGACAGCGTATAGCGCAAAAAGTCAGTTCTGTAAAGATTTGTACCCGCAGATTATTGATTTATAAAGTGTGTTCACATAAGACCTTTTTCCACTGCTTCTGCTTTCTACCAGGTATAAACCTCGGGTTGTCATGGTTTGTCGGAGTTTTAGTGATCACTGTAATGCCTACAGTATTCATGTGGGTCGATTACAAAGCCTGCAGCGGCACAAGACCGTTAAATTGCTACCTTCCCACACAAAATGAGAACAAACGAGTTTGTTGAAGAGGGTCTTGCACGTTGTGACCTTGTCTGGTTTCAGGATTTGTTTCACTTGACTGACAGAGCAGTTTAGTCAGTGACAACTTCTGTCCAGTTGACACGAGCGACAAAAGCGTATCAGAAGTGCAGGCCAAGGTTATTATAGTTCATAAATGTGAACAAAGTGATGAGAACTGAAATTAAAAAAAAAAAAAAAAAAAAATAAGTTCACGAAACTATATATATAAAAAGCTATACGGGTGCCTGAAACAGACAAAAGATAATTTACTCAAACTACATTTTAGATTGCTAAAACTAATGAAAAGTAATTATAATTATTGCAAAAATGTGCATTTTAGACTTGAGATTGCAGGAGTTATTTTAATTGTATTTATTTTGGTACTGTAGTACGGCCGTATGGAAGAAGAAAGGTCGAACAGTCATTTGGGGATTGTCGTCTACTTCACATTATTATACAATACTTATTGACCTTTGTTTTTTTTTCTTTTTTTTGTTTTTTTTGTTTTTTAGCGCTTGACATATACTCCACAGCCATTTATATTAACAAAGAAAAAAAACCCACAAAGTAATAAGACCTAAACTAAAACAAACATTTTCAAAATAAAAACCGACAAATATGCTTTAAGAAATGAAGAGAGTTGAATTGAAAAAAAATAAAAGTCAACTGAAGAAATAGTATCATGAGAAATTCAAAACTTTTATAACCAAGTAGTTTTTTGGTTAAATGTTAGATTTAAATGCAAATGGCCGATTACCAATACCAAGTATCGAAAATGGGCCGATACTATCCTTATTTTAAGGTATTGGGTACTCATGGTCGATACCAGCCATTGATACTTATGGCAGAAAATATGTGACATCAAATAAGTATAGCATATTGGTGAATCACCATCTGCATCAGAAAGGGTCTTTGTTCACAATTTTTGTGTGAATTGAAATGTTATATATCAGAAGTACTTTGACGTACTTGGTATCACTGAGTTATGAAAGAGTGACTACTCGTTCTGGTATTGGTGTGGAAAAAAAAGTGGCATCCAACATTCCTACATTTAAATGAACAGAAGGTTGTTGGATGTCCAGATTAGCTTTAGCTTCGAATACATTGCGCTTTCAATTTGTTGATATGTTGCTGTAATATTTGTGCTTGGTGATTGGTGATGCACCACATACACACAGTGTCGTTGATGACCTGCTGCCTTTATTGTCTTTATTGGTACTCATTTTTTGGGCTCTGCTGGCCCTAGGATGAACTGCTGTGCTCAGGCTGCGCCCCTGATTGTCATTGTAATGAAAGCCGCACCAGCCATTGGCCCTCCTAACATCAGGCAGCAATTTCAGCGAGGCAAGAAATACGGTGTGGAGTATGCTATAATGAGTGCTCATTCAGTGTTTTGACAAGAGCTTGTCACAGACATGTTATTAAGACACCTGTTTCGAACTGTGAAGAAAGTTGCATCGCCAGTCGATAGCTGCAAGTGAGGACACAACGGTTGAGTTGCTCAAGCTGAAAGATGCGCCGTGACAGTAAACATCAGCGCCAACTCTCATGTCACAAAGCTTTTTCTAGTTGCTTACACTTCCCGTCATCTTATCGCAAATCATTTGATTATCATTGCAAATCGCCATATCTGCCCGAACACGCCTTCATAAATGTGGCTTAACGCGTGCAGAAAATGCATTGCAACTTAATCCTGTTTGCTCGATTAATGGCGTACATAATGAGCGCAAGCTGTAACGAGAAGCTCAGCGAGCTAATCAACTGCTCGTGGCGCCATTTAAACAAAGTGGGATTTACATTTATGATTATGATTTCGCAACTGTGTGTGCGTGATGCACTTATGACTTGACTTTGCATCACCATGGCTCTTTTCAACTCACTGCAGTCAGGTCAAGGTTGGACGGTCGAGACTCTGAGGTTGAACGTCGCCTTTTGTGGCAAGCTGGTGTCATGGATTTGGCTTTTAAAACAATATTTCTCATACAAATTGTCAATGAACAAGGTGTATGAACATGCTTTTTTTTCACTCCCTGCTTCTCTTATTGGCCAAAAATAACCAGCCTAAAAAGCAAAGACGCTATTCATTCTAGTTTTGAACTTGTCGAGTTCACAACGCGAGTGCGTGAGTGTGAGCCATTGCATGACCACCACCTTCCTTATTTCTCATGAGAGCCATGTAGCACATCACCTTTTCACGATTACACTAATCGGCGGTGGCACATTTCTCACATCAACGCCTCTCACAACTCCATCCTCCCTCCGCTCGCCTCTATGCACCCATTTGCGTGAGGACATCCGGTACTCTTAAAGAAGATGCTAATTAAAGATCATTTGATGTGAAGCGGTGGCATTTAAGCGCCTTGGGATCGATTCGGAAAAATGTCGCATCTTCTCATGTCTGAAGGGTAACAGGCAGTGCGAGGCAAGAAGCGGGCACCACAGTAACTGTGGCCAGTCACCCTTTGCAACCTCGCAGCAAGAATGCCAGATGACGCCCAAGAGGACAGTCAGCCAAATAATGGACCATCGCTTCCCATCGCAGTCATCACATTAATAGACACCGCGGAGGGGGAGCTGCAAATACGTATGAAGGTGTGAAACGATGGCGGCAAGGCACCATAACCGGTCCATTTGCCTGCAAACAAACCCCTAGGTAGAGGAATCTGGACAATATGCGTGTCTGTGTTTTGTAACAGTGCAGCTATTTGCGTCACAGGCTAACAGCTGGTCTCGCTCTGTCTTATCTGTGTCACTTCACCGTTTTTATCCCGTTGTGTAAAATACATTTTGTCCATTGGAAAGTAAGTTGTGTGCTTTTCATCAGGTGTCACTTTGGTTCGAGAAGGACTGCTCAAAACATGCCTTAAGCATCGTGACCGATTTGTAAAATGTGTAACTCCAATGACATGGCATGTGTGCACTTTTTGCTCCCACTTGAGATAACCAGTTGAATGCTCGTCACAGATAACTATCTCTCCACAAACAAATTCAAGTCTCCTTTCCCAAAGCAGATATCGGTGCCAAAGGGGAGGCTCGTTATAGATCAAGCAAGGCTAACTGTTAGCTCGTCTGGTCACTACATTGTGTTTGCAAGCTCTTTGTCATTTTTGTTGTGCTAAGTGGCTTGTGACACCTGCTACACAAACAGTCAATAAACCAGTTGTTCCTCTTTTTTTTTTTTTTGTCCTGGAGCAGTGAAAGCAAGTCTCTCCCTAATTGGCTGTTTTATGTGAAACACTGAACTCACTGTTGACCACGCACAGGGATTTGCAATTGTGAAGAGTGACCAGGTCTAACATTTCTTTGTTAGTCATGAACATTTCGTTGAGCAAGAAGAAGAGGAGGTGAAAAAAAATCACTGGTAACACACAGAACAATATCTGAGGATAATCTTTCAAGGCATCTCAGGAACAGGCCTTAGGGGAACTGGTTAAATTCCTATTATAAATTTATATTTGCATGTATTTTGGGGGATACAATTTGGTGATATGTTCAGGATATTTCTTTTGTTTTTACATTGACAAAGAAATTGTTTTCATGTTGGTTTGTTTGTGAAGATTATTCAAAATATTTCCAGTACATTTTTATAGGCCATGAAAACCGCACTAACGTTTGGCGATTGTTTTGCACTTTTGTTACCAATGTCAAGGATGGTATGTATATTTGTCAGGTGAGACGTCAGAAATGTGTTCATAGTTTTGTTAATGATGCCAGATGATTTCGATATCACTGAATAATTATGTAACTTGATCAAATAAAAAGCACCGGTAGTTCTGTGCAGGAGGTCTGCTCTAGGATGTGGTTTGGTGCTGATCCTAATTTGAACAGATCAGCGTCAGCAGAGGCCTCCATGGCTGTTGATTAGCATAAGCTCCCGTTGATGGTTGACATGAAGCTATATCCACTAACACTGGATATAATAGATTGATCAAGTTGCTAATGCTACGAAGAGCGGAACAGAGGCTGAGGGATTATTCATATCCATCACATCTGTCTGCCCCTATAGAAGCAGCAAATGCGTTTCCGTACATGCCTGGCGGTGACTTATGTGGGTCACCCATGCCCTACGGTGCAGCAAGCCCCGTCGTATAGCCGAGGTGTGCCGATGTCAGCTCGCATTTAGCGGAGACGGGATGATTAACCGAGGATGTGTCCTTGTTAACGCCGGAAAGCTTCAAGAGTTTAAAAAATAATCATAATAATAAAAAGATGAAACTGGTAAATGCAGGGATGGATGGAGGCAGGTCGGGCTTGGGTGCTGATTCCGAACAATGACTGATATCAAGGCCAGTGGGGCAGCTTGGAAGCCACGTGGAAGACATCGTACTGATCTATGTCTGTAGTACAGTTGGAACTTCCGCTGAAGTAGAATACTCATGAAAAGAATTAATTTATCCCTAACTGTCAGTACAGCGCATCGTAGGTTTACAGCCAAGATGTGTTTCTACATCCTCCATCACTTACTTATGCTAACGCAGCTGTAAAATCACATCTATAGTAAGTAAATATATCCATATATTTTTAAAAAAGACTTTGGCCATGAATATAAAACAAGGCCAGTGGGAAAAAAAACTAGAACTGTATTTTCCGGACAAAAGGCGCAGTTTTTTTTTTCATAGTTTGGCCAGAGGGTGCGACTTGTACTCTGGAACAAATAATGTGTGAAATTATCAACACATTATTGTTGTTCTCTATTTTATTTTAATTTTAAATTGCCATGTTTGTTCTTGGTGTTGGATTTTATCAAATACATTCCGCAAAAACCCCAGTGTGTTTTTTTTTTTTCTTTATTATGCATTTTATGGCTAGTGCAACCTATACTCCGGAGTGATTTATAATCCGGAAAATACGGTATAAAAGTAATTCAGCGGGCCTTCCTGTGCTGCATGACCACATATTCTTACGCCATTCTGCAAACTAATCTCGAAAGGTCATATGCCATTACCAATGTCCACCAAGGACCCCACGTATAAAGATAACGTATCCACTGGTTCTATAAAAACTAAATAAATCGAAAATAAAGTAGAACTTTCAGGTGGTAGGGTTTTCAAGTAGGGTTTTAAATTGGGTTTGAGATTAGGGTTAGGATACCAGAGATGAAAGTCCTCCGGATTTTCCCGGAATTCCGGGTTTTTCAGATTTTTATGAAAATTTCTCCGGAGAATTGAGGAAAATAAAATAAATAATAAAATTAATCCGGATGTTAGTTGACAACATTGAACGAAGACGCGTTTGAGTTCGTTGTATTGCTTTCACGAGCGTAGCCATATTGAGGCACTAACACTAGTAACGGTAAAGAGATTTTTGTTTGTGTAATAACGACAGAAGACATGATGGCGTTGGACTAATGGTTTAGTAGAACGAATGGCAACTCGCAACAACAGTAGCAAGCGTCATTTTGCCTCTTGGGTTATACCATCTCAACTAGAAGGTGGGGGATAGTCCCCAAACAATTTTCGTCTCTTTATAAACACACCTGCTAAACCCCAGTGGAACGAATAAAAGACGCCGTCAACAAGACAGTTGTAGTAAAAAATATATTTGGCCAAAAAGGGAAAAACACAGATGGGCAGAAAATCGTGTCCGTCCGAC